>NW_024372147.1:4556411-4778911 GCF_014805655.1 Passer montanus | reverse complement strand
AAATGTAAAAAATAGGCTGTCAAATCAGTTTGACAACTGAGGCTTTGTTTGTCCCAGTTTTAGGTTATTTAGCCTCTGAAGCCACAGAAAAGCGTAGAAGCTTATGAAAAGTTGAAAAATTTATTATTCTGGAGTTAAACCAGAAACCTTTTACTTGGTAATAGCTGCTAAGTTTTGTAACAAGGTTCTGTGCTTTCTTTTCCTCACAGCTGTTAGGCAGCTGTTCTGTGGAGAGGTCCTGGTAATTACTGGCAAGTTTGTTGTTGCTACTACTCTATGAGTTACTGTTGAAATAACCTTTCTCCTTGCAACTGCAGAATAGCGTGCATGACGACAAGAGCTTCCATATCATCCAGTTTTCGCTGTTCATCAGCAAAGGAAAGTGTCGTTTTATCCCACTTGTTTAGTCAAATTCAGACAGATGCTTAAGACACAGGAAGTACCACAAAACATGCTGAGCAAATGTTTAAATTAAGACATATGCTCTGTTTTTACTGGCAAAAGGCTGTGCTCTACAGTGCTTAAACATAAAAGCATTTTTCTATCTTTGAAATATACTAATTGCTATGATGCTGCCTCACTGACTGTATTAGTTTATGGGCTGACTTGCAATTGCAGAGGAGGCCAGCGGTGACCTGTGGTTATGGTCACCTAACAGTTTCCCTTATAAAAAATACTCATGTTTTTTAATTTTTTTTTTTTTTATGAAAGGAACCTGCTATAAGGGAGATCATTCCAGTGCGAACCTCCAGCCCCTTTGGGGCAGTAGTAGGGGAGAGAGAAGGCAGAGGGAGGAAGAAAAGAGATGTGTACCTTTGCAGTGAGAAGCTCCCCTCTTGCCTAGCACTACTGCTCTTTGGGTTGTCCATTGTGGCTGGAAATATGATACAGGCATAAGGCTCCTTCTGAGCAATCAGGACTTACTGTTCACCAAGAGAGCCAAGCTGCATCACCATTTTGTATATAGCTTTTGCACCATTTTGTGCAGTGAGATTTGCTGTCCTTCTAGAGGCAAAAAAGAAGTGCTGAGGTCATTCAGCACAGGAAAAAAACATTAATTAGCAGATAGGTTTCAGAGTGAAGTATTGCTTTGCTGGGATGCCCAGGCTTTGCATCATTTGTGTAAACTTGATCCTGCCCTATTGTGTATGTGCATTGTGGAGCAGGTTTTAGTTATACACTTGCTGATCTCATTACCAGTTTTCCTAGAGGAGCTTTTTCATTGCGCAAAATAGACATTAGGAAAGTAGAATTAAGACTGCAGAGCTGATTGTAAAGCTGGTTTTAAAGTGTTTGGCTGCTTGTCTCAGTTATGGACATAACTTCAAACATGAGGATTCAGGCATGTGAAATAATTGTCATTGTAAGCTCCTTAAGATTCTGATTTTGATTTATGTTACAAAATGTGAAAGGGCTGCTTACACCAGTCCATCACATTGAATGCCATAGACTAGGTGAATTAAAACTGGTGAAAAAATTTTAACATTGAGTCTCTCAGACAGAGAATCCAGAATTATCAATTTGGTCTTACTTTTTTTTTTCTTTCTTTTATGGATAATTGTAGTGTACTGTTTATGGATGTAGTAGAGAATTTGGCTTATCTAAAATGTGGGTTCATTTGTGAACAGTGCAAGTATAATTGTTAAAAAAGTTACATTTGTGGTCTGAAAATTGTGTACATCTAGTCTCTGACTTTCAGAAAACCACAGGTTCAGCCACAAGGTGCAGCAGGGGCAGAACAAATATGATAATATGAAATGCTGGCTATATCAAAGGTTGCTCGCGTTAGCTAGTGCATGACATAAGTGTATCTGAAAGCCAAACATATCTATAGTCAAGAAATTCTGTTCTATGTCAGAAACTTGAACGTTCAGTTTAAAAATAAATCTTTGTTTTAAAATGCAAAACTATGAATTGGTTTTGAGAATACTTATTTGTCTTTCTGTTTATCTATATTCTTATAAGTTCTGTCTTGGTTCAAGGTAATAGTTTTACAGTTCCAGTGGTACGTAGTGGAAGATGTCTCTGCCTAAGGCAGGGGGAATGGAACTAGATGAACTTTAAGGTCTCTTCTAACCCACTCTATTCTGTGATTCTACTTCAAGTACTTCTCTGACTTTTTTTTCCCTGATAACTGTTTGTCTTAGTGGTGGCACAAACTGTAATTCAGTGTAGCAGAAATGGTTTTGAGCATAATATCAAAAACAGGTGTCCATATTCCTTTAGTTTAAAGAATACTTTTTAACTATAGCTAAAATATGTAACAAATAATAAATAGAACTCTGATAGTGAGTTCTTGCCTGTATGGATAGGATTTCTACATAAAAATTGTCTTAGCCCCAGACAGGTACATAACGCTCTGGTATTAAAAACACTGTGGTGTTATGGCTAAGACACTTAAATGTGCAAATGTCATGCAACAAAGTTATAGTCCACATTCTAAACTTGAATTGGTCTCTTTATGGCTATGTCGTTGTATGGTATACTGTATTGCCAACTTCAAATGTTAAATCATGCCATAGAATATCATGAGGTTGGCTGGAAATTAATGCAATAAACGTAACAAGTTTGGAGTTAATTTTACTTCCATTCTCATTTTAAGCTGCCAAACTGTTTGTGTCTCGTGCTTAGGTTTCTTGCTTCTTTCTTCCGTAGTTGGTTTGTTTTGCAAGAAAGGAGGAAAACATACCAAGATTCAGGATAAAGCCAATGGAGCTAAGTATGAGATACAGCTGACAATTTTTTGTCATCATTTCTTGCTCTTAGAAAAGGTGTGAGGTGTGTCTTCTAAGGAAAAATAGTACCAAACTCAAAATACATCAAGAATCTTTCCGAAACTGCTTGTTAAGTTTGTGTCGTAAGGTGGCAGAGATAGGATGGTGAGAGTTCTTCATGTGTTAGAAGGAAACAGAGTGTAGTTTTGAGTGGTGATCTTCTAAGTTGGTCTCTCTTTTGGTCTATTTAAATAGCTTCTCTGCAGAATCACAGACAGAGGTTTTTGACATTTGCTGCATGAGATTCTAATTCTTTAAAGAAGAAGAACTTTTCACTGTTGTATTTGGGATGTGAAACATTAGCAGTAAGAACATGTGCTTTTCTTTTTTCTTGTGTTTGCTTAAAAAACCTTAGCAGAACATCTCACAATTGAGCAGAAGTAAAAGTTTGTCCCCTTCATGTCCCTGTGCTTGGCATCAGGTGTGTATTTCGTCTGAAGCCTTGATAAAGAATCTGCATAACAACTAGGTCCTGCTGCTAAATTTTGTTTGGTATGTATACATGTACTGTGTGCATGTTCTGTGTGATTACAGATAGAATTTAATTTTTAAAAATGTTGCTCTCTATCTAAAGTATAGTAAACCTCTGTTATGTTACTCTGTCTGCCTATGGATGTGATTGGCTGTTTAGAGACTTTGCAAATGAGAAAACCCCCCTCTGACCCCATTCTAGTTTACCCCAGAAAGAAGTGATTGCCCTAGGATTGAGTTGAGTAGCCAGTGAAGGAGTAGCACCATAGAGAGGGCAGGACGAAGCTGCTGCTGAGACCTCACCTGTGTTTCAATTACAGGTGTAGCCCATGGTGCACATATACTACAGCAAAGGAGTGCTTTGGAGAGCAAACAGGATCTTATCCCCTTGTCTTTTCTGACTTCGAACACTTAATCAACAAGTCAGAACAATACATGCTTCTCTGCAAATAGTTAATAAAATATTGTGGTACTTAACAGCAGTGACAGTAAATGCTTTTGAAATTTAACAGTGACCATTTTAAAACTGGGAACAAGAACAAAAAGGCATAGCTTGGGTCTGTTGTGTCGTCAAGGCAATTGGTTTCCTCAGAACTCAGGAGTGCCCATGGGGTTGCCACAACAGACTTGGTTGTGAATGAGGGAGGAGCAGGTGACTTGCTGAACTGGCACAAGTGGTGAGATCCTTGTAGAGGGTGGTAGAATGCTTGCTTGATGGTGCACAGACGTCAGACCTGGCAGAGTTAGGGTTACAGGATGTTACTGGCAGTTGCTCCGTGGCTGAAGCTGTCATTTACTATGTTATCTTAACAGTATTATATAAAATTATTAATAAGGCAAACTTGATTGAGCTTTTAGCTGGGGGTTAAGGAAGAGAAAGCATTTTGATTACTTTTTTTTCTTTCTTGAGTCTCCTAGCTTCTTGGCAGGAGAGGTGGATCTTCATTTTTGCACATTTCTTATAATGAGATAGATAATGGGAGTTCTAGATTAACCAGATATCCAAATATTTTAATCTCTCTTTCTTAGTAACTTACATGTGCTGGTAAACCAATTTCTCCTATTTGTCATACAATTCAAATGTTACTTTTTAAAACCAGTGGGAAAATAGAGAAATCTTTGAGCCAAGTTTTTATCTTGGATAACCACTTTTCTCCTTTTCTGCCCTTTTACAGGGGTGAATAAGAAGTTGTCAGCCATGCTGCATTTCTGAAATGATTCTTGACTTCTTTTTGACGACACAGTGCTGTTTTCCAATTACACTTTCCTATTAAGTGCAAATAACTAGTGCTGAATTTTCATCTGTCTGCCTTGAGAGATTCTGTGTTGGGTTTGAAGTGGACTAGCCACCATCTTGCCACTTGAAGTGGACTCCATGTCGGTGTTTGTGTCCAGCAGTTGAGCCTAACTGTGTTGTGGTTTTGATTAAGACGGATGTAAGTCTCCAGTGGATTTTTATGGTGGCTGCAGGAGGCACAAGTTCAGTACTTGTCCTTCATGGAGCACAGTGGACCTGCAGAGAAAAGGCAGTGTTGCTGTTTATTCTGTTTTGTGCTCTAGATACCTGCTGATGCTTCTGCAGGGGCTTGCTTGCCTCAGATCTGGGGAAAAGGCCGTTTTTAATTTAGTGCACGTAACAAGTTACTGGCTGGGGTTTCTCCAGCTGCGAGTTTGTGAGCTCTGCAGCCCTTTGCAACAGTCTTGTGACATTTCTGTCTCTCACTGAAATGGAAGTGATATGTACATGATGGGGCGTGATCTAAGAATAGTTACTTAATATCCATTATTGGATGAGAGATTCTGGAGAATCACCAAATATCGAATGAGTATGTGTTTGCTGTGGAAGGAAGAGGACCCCTTCCAACCCACGTTCACTGTGTAACAAGGCCGACAGTACCTTAACTGCTTTGGAGTCTCCTTTGTCCTTGTGGTCCAGAGGTTACCAGGAGATATAACACCACAGATACTTGAGCTGTCCTCCTGTCTGCTATTCTGTTAATAGTATTTGGAGATCGAAGCTGGAAGTAGCAGATTCAGGTCTTTGTGATAACATTTGGAGGAAAGGAAAGTGCGTAAGACCAAACCTGGCCAAAACACTTAGACTTTTCCATTTGAGGGAGAAGGCAAAGAAAAGGGAATATCTGGAGGAAGCTGTTTAATTGGTTTTCTTCTCACATCTCCTACTTCCCTGCAGTGCCATTCACTCTGTATGAGAACCATCCACTTTCCTAGTGCCCTCTTTGGAAGATGGCACTATGCTGATGTAGAAGAGAGAGTCAGCTACAACACCACTAATGTAGGGTTTCTGTAATTTTGTAGAGCATATGACTAGACACAAAGTAGGTGCCTCTTCTTGAAATACACATCCACAGTGTTGAATAACACAGGGTTTGAAAGGCTTTGGGCATAAAACATTCCCTGTATGCCTGTCTCAGTGTGTTAACAAAGGATAGATTGTCTGTTCTTGTACTCAATTTGACCAGTAGACTTTCTGCCTGATTGCAGAAGGCTGTTGCAGTCTGAACATGTTGCTTATTTACAGTTTTTATCAGTACTTCCTAATTTCTGCTGGCAAGATGTATGTTTTTTTTCTGTCTCATCCTAAACACTATCTAAAACAACAGCAAAATCAAGCATTAATGAGGCTTTCCTGCTTATTTGCTGTATTAAATATCCTTAGCAAATTCATCCAAATGTCAAGGGACTTTTTATGTCACAGTTACTTTTTATGTATTTATTCTTGAAAAGCAAATTGTATGTGAGTTCTTGGTTTAATTAATTCAAGAGTGATACCCTGCTTCCTTTGCATCTCCCTGCTTTAAGTCTTTTCTGGAGGTGGAAAACAAAGCTAATAATGTGTCTTGAATGTGAAGAACATAAATAGAACATTTTCCATGGGTATCTACCCATTTCCATGGGTATCTACAGGCAGTTAGTCTTCCTATCCTCACAAAGTTCCCTGGTTTATCTCTATAGACTAGTGATACCACAAAATGCATGCTGCTTCAGTTGTTGGCGGCATAAGAAAAAAGTCTTAAAATTGTGTGCCTGTGATATCCTAGAAATTTCTGGGGCATGGTTTCTTTCTGACATTTTTTCTAAACCCACAATCTACCAAGGATGAAAATTTTTCTTGTTCTTTGGTTTGATCATGTATAAAGAGATGTAAAAAACAGCAACACCACAAGACTGTACAAGAAGAGGGCCCCCATGAGCATACATGTGGTTGCTTTTTTCTTTCTGAGGTTGTAGGTTGCTGTTTGAGGATGAGTTTTCAAGCATGTATACAAGATGCTTTTAAAACTAATGCTAGCAGCCTTGCTATTATACGCCTAAAGAGCCTTCGTCCATGGAAAGACATCAGACTTTTCTTTGCAGATGCAAATGTCTAGCTTCTTTGCGTATGCAACTTTTTTTTTTCAAATATTCTTTCAGGCAAATGGACATAGAGGCCTTATGAATGTAGGAATTATCTTCTGTCCTTTGTTTAGTTGCTGTTAGCTCTATTTTTGTGCTTGGAATTCAGGTGTATATTTTGTCTGAAGCCTTGATTTTTAACATCTCTTTGTGTAGGTGAAAGAATCGTGGGGTAATCTTAGCTTACACATTCTGAAAGAAAAATGCAGCTGTAAGTATGCACTGCATTAAGGGTCAAGAGGTTTTTTTTCAAGCCTGTGACAGACCTGGAGGGCCTGAAAATCTGTAGACAGAGGAAATGCCTCACTGTATTAATGTAAAGCAAGGCAGAAAGCTCTCAGGTGGATGAGATGCGGCTGCCAGGATATGGGGCATGGAGGGAAGCTGGTGCAAGTTTTTGGACTATGCTGTTAAGGGATTCCCATGAAACCTTGGATAAACTACTTTGACTGCTCTCTGCAGCAAGATAGGAGCAATGGTGTGGGCACTTTTGCAGTACTGGGCTGCAGGACAAGGGCAGGCAAGTGTTTGTGTGTGGTGTAAGAGACTCAGCACGGTACCAGAGAAATATAGCACACATGGAGGGTACTTCATAAAGGGAACGTTGAAGTTGCAGGAGTGTCCCAAATCTCTCATTGCTTGAAGTCACCAAAGTTGGTGCTGTCAGGATGCATCGCCTTGGCTTAGTAGTTTCAGAATCACTTTTCAAAGAGTGGCACCTAATGTTTATATCAAAGTAGAAGCATAGTATGGATTTTTCTTAAACAAGCTGCAGAAGGCAGGACTCTTGATTCATCTCAGTTCAGCTGTTTTTTTTGTCTACTAGCAAGACCCATGTTTCTTCTGTCTTAGGAAAATGACTGATATACCCAGCAGAAAACACTCTGGTTTGTGTTTCTTAATGGTCCACTGAAGCTGAAAGAGGAGAGGTGCATTCTGTGCTGTCCCCCCTGGAAAGACTCTGGTCAGCTGGATGACTAGTACTGGCTTACAGTCCCTGCCCAAAACCTATTTACATGGTTTAGCCTGTAGTGTTTTTTCATATACATTGGTTCTAAGCAGGGACTGGAAAAGAGACTTTCCTTCTCCAGGGGAAGAATTGGACGTATTTCCACTTTTCACAGAAACCTATTAGGCAGGGAAAGAGAACTAAAGAAAGAATATAAGTAATGTATAAATTGTTCCAACTAAGCTCTTTAACCACTATGGTATTACACAGAAGTCTGTCTGATCTGCACTCTTTTTTTTTTTTTTAATGTGTTGCTGCTGTAATTTATGTCTGAATAAAATGCTAGCTGAGATTCTCAGCTATCTGGGGAACATGGCTGGAGAAGCACTGAATTGCAGGAGTTGTAGGGACAAGTTGCAGGGCTGAGTTGTGAGCTGTGTGACAAAGAACTCCATAATATTTAAGCCAAAGACTCATCAGGGTTAGTGGGTAGCTTCAGGGCTGAAGATGGAAACTCGTATGCACTTTTTGTGACTTCATCACTGTGTCATTTCTGAGTGGGGAGACTAGGTGCTGAAGACTGTAGTTTGGGATTTTTCTGGTAATGTGCTCTGGTGTTTTTAGGATGTAAAGCTACATTTACATAGCTGTAAGTAAGGGTAGAAGCCCCCATGTGCTTAGGTATTCTAGAAAATCCTCTTGAGTATCTGTCTCTTGCTAACATTCTGCAGAATTAAATGTCTAGTCTGTTAAGACATTTTTAAAAATCCCATTACATATCTTTTGGAGACTTCATCTGTGGCTTTCACTGCTTCAGATCTCTGTCTGGGAAGTGGAAATAATACTGTTTCCTGAGGCATTGCCCTTACCACAGGGGATTGTTTGGAGAGCAGAGTGTTAAGAAACAGGAGGTGAGATGCTATTACATGGGAGTCACTTAGAAGTGGCTGTGTTTATCTAATAGGGTGGTATGCTTGGGGCAGAGTGCTCTTTCCCAAGACAGTTTTGTCCTCCTTTTGTTTCCCATGTGAATTCTGCTGTCTTCTGTTCCAGCTGCAATTAACAAATTCCAGTAATGTACCTTTCAGTGGTAGTGCAGTCAATGCTTTGGTTTGTATTGAGGAAGTTTGCCTGAGGTGGTCCATCTTCTCAGCCTTTGTTGTCAATTTGGACAATGGGGTAATACTGCTTTTTTACCAAGGTGGGATTTTTTGGAGCAAACCAAAACAAAATTTCTGACCTTATGGTAGTATTCATGTGACCTGTGTGCCCAAACCTGTAAAATGGATGTGTAGCTATGCATGAGTGGTGGCAGCACCATGGGATCTTCATTCTCTAGTAGAAGCAATTACATTGTAAAGTTAGGGATAATGGGGAGTTTGATACACTTTTCTGTGCTGCAGAATTAGTCTGAGGCATGATCTTGGTGTAGCTCTCAAATAGATAGTTTCCCAATCTCTTTTTAACCACGATTGTATTTTTACCTGCCCACTAGACAATTAATTCCTCTTTCTTGATTCATTTATTGCAGAGATTGAAGGAAGGAAGGAAGGAAGGTAATGACAGTGAGAGAAGTTGAAAGATTAGGCAAACCAGGTTCATATTCAGTAGTGAGGATCACAGCCTTGACTGAATCATCACTCCTCAGTATATGAATACCCTACACGAGAGAAGCTGTAAATGTAAATTGAGCATAAATGCAAGTTGAACTTTTGAAAAGAAGCACTAGTCTAAGGACTCTCGTCAATACGATATAAAAGAAAGGTTTGATATCTGGTTCTCTCTGCTGCAACACTGCTCTGCTTTTCTACTTTGGTGAAGCAGTGGAATTTAGTGGTAAAGCAAGTCACTTTCTGTATTGGAGCATCAGTTTGCTTCTATGTGTTATAGTTACCCTCTCTCAGAAGGGCGTCAGCTTTGGATGCAGAACAGCTACGAATTTAACAAAACTATAAAATATTTCAATGTACAGTCTAGGTTAGTCAGTAGAGCTGGAGAAAGTGATTTACAACCATAACACAGGTTCTGCAGTGGATATTGAGAGTAATTCTGTATTGCTTTAGACTGTAGAAAAATGGCATCTATTTTGAATACTTTGTTTACAGGTACAGAGTTAAAATAAAGTGATGTTTGGTGCATGTGGGTGGTATTTAAGAGTATGACTGAAGTACACACAGATGTGCTTGAACAGACGTGCTCAGGTCCTAATAACTGCGCAGTTGGCAAGTTTTGACTGTGCTGATTATTTATCTGGCTCCTTTAGTTATTTTGTAGCTAGTTTAAGGCAACTTTAGTTTTGTGTTCAGGAGCAGAAGTTATGCTTGTGATGGTAAAAATAATTGTATCCCTTGTTGGTGACATAAAAAATAAATATGTTCTCACTTCTCTTTCCCTTGCTTTCACCCACACTTGGTGTGTTATAGTAGTGAAAATGGACTTGTTTCAATATATAAATCAGTAATTTTAAACTGATTTAACTTTGTATTGAAGTATACTATTTTCCAACTTATTCTCATATCTTCACTGAAGCACACACAAAGGAAGCACAGTCTGAGTTATCTGCTTGTCATCAAACCTATTTTTCATCCTCCTCCCAGCATTTTCTGCTTCTTTTGTGAAAAACAGATAATGATTTTACACAAACAGGTTTGCAAACCGTCAGTAGGTAGTTCAGTAATTTTAAGGTTTCCTTTCTTGTATTTCTGGCAAATTTCTAATGCAAATAGGATAGCACAACTAAGTCTCTAATCGTCATGGGAAGCTGCTATTACAAAAAAGGAATAATTATCATAGTTTGTGCAAAACAGATTTTCATAAACCAGAATATATCCAACCTCTGTGTATTTTTGTGGGTAAAATGTTAGAATTTGAATTAGTGTTTTTCATGTAAGTGCTTGCCTGAAACATTTTGATTAAAAAAGTGGCAAGATTACAGACCTAGCAAGCTAAATATGAAATTAACAAGCCCAGAGACTGCATTTTAGTAAACCATAGAATTATTTCATGTCAAAAAGCCAGAAATCCATTAAATCCACAACAGACAGGGCACGGAAATGTGGTTTTGCTGTCTCTCATTCTGTCTCATATGACTGAAAAAAACATACATTGTTTTGTGAGTGTGGGTTTTTCTTCACAGTTTTGACTAGAGTATTTAATTTCTTCATTTGACCAGTACTGACGTAGTATGTTTGCCACTAGTTTATATGTATTTATTGTTTTGAATTCGCTGTGAAGTTGGATATTGGTGATTTGATTTACCAGATATCTAATAGGTGGCTCTAAAGGCTAGTTGAAACTTCAGGCTAAACCAATCATAATAGCAACCTGAGAGTTGGAAAGATTAGGATGTGACTGATACCAATAGGAATTGGTAGCAGTGTAGTGGAGGAAGTGAAACAGGTTGTCTTATCTTGCCCAGAGAACTACTGGTGTCTCTAATAAAATGAGCAGCTTGACAGAAATGCTGCTGCTTTTGTTTTCTGACTCAAAGGAGTGCTCAGAAAAAGTCTGATTTTGGAGATTTTGTGTGTCTAGGACTGAAGTCTTCTGTGCACTTCGAGGGGAGAAGATGGCATGTTAATGAAAGGGATGATCCTGCATTTGGGTCAGCCCTGCAGTAAACTGGGCCTGTGATGGTGTGTGTATTTTAAAAAATGTAATTGTTTCATTTGGAAATGGGCTCTGCTTCAGTGTGGATAAATTAATTGCTTAGTTTATCACATGCCCATAAAAATTTTATCAATAGATAGTGCAAGAAGGAGTAACTGGATTAAGGGCTACTTCTATGCATTAAAGCATCTTCTCTGACTACTGCATCATAATTGGTGAGGGTGTAATCCGTGTTTCTGGCCCAGACGTATTTATAGTAGAGAATCATGGGTGTGAAACTGGTACAACTCTGTGAAGGAATCTTCTTCTGACTAATGCCTCTTTTAATATGGACATGTTCAAGGAGAACTGCTTTAATCACATGGTTAATCTGTTTAGAGCTATTTACCCCTATATTTCATGTGATTACCATGTTCTAGATGCTCTTATTAGAGTTTACAGGTGTAGAATCATTAAAAGCATGTTTAACAGACTGTGTGTCTTGAGTAGTATTTGTCTAGAATTAATGCAGTTCATACAGGTGTAGAATCATTAAAAGCATGTTTAACAGACTGTGTGTCTTGAGTATTTGTCTAGAATTAATGCAGATCGTAGTAGCTCTCCACAAAGGGTGATTACTCACTGGAAAACATTTCATGACATCTGCATTGCCAAACCAGATAGTTCTTGCTCTATTCCTCCTGTTCTCCTTTTTATGGCGTTGACTTAAACTTGCTTTTCTGCATAAAGTTATTCTATGTTGAAATCCCTTTTAGAAGAAGAGTGTGTGAGAATTTCAATAATGCTGATGTAATTTAAAGATAAATGCCGTTTGGTGTTGCTTGACTCAGATTCTGTCTGTTCTGGTAGGAGTTTTACTGGGGAAATGCCATTCAAATGAATTGAACATCAAGATGTACTTAGTGTATCCAGCTGTCTTGGATGAGGGAATTTTTGTGAACATATTAAGCATGCATGTCTTACAAATGTCTTAGCATTTGCTTTGCAAATATATCTTCTTAGGAAGGCTGAAAAGAGAATTGTAAACTACCTGATTATTTTAGAGGTATTTCCCTAGTGAAACTACCACTTGTTAGGTATTCACATGTTAAAGGCTTAAATTACCTATTCTTTCATTGTCCTAAACTTAGGAGGAAAAATAACAAGAAATCCTAATTGCAGAAATGTTGAAATTGGAATAGTTATTTTCAGCAGAGGTAGTTATGATGAACGATGATTGAAATTATGAGCAATGACAATTCATATCAATGTTTTCTTCTCAATAGAATTTGGAACTAAAGTCTTTTTTTTTGGTTGTTCCTCTTTAGAAAGCAGTATTCTGCTGCATCAGGAGTCCCCTCCTGTTGAGCTGGTTGCTACAGCAAGTCTTTTACTTAAAAAATGCAAATAGGAATCAGTATCATCTGAGCGTGAGATGATACTGAGATGTGTCAAGTGTGGAATGTCCAGTCTTTACTTGTTGGCTATTCTGCTCAGCTCCCCAACTCCATGGCACTGTCCCTTGTCCCTCAGGGCAACACGTTCCAGAGAAAGGGAACTGGGATCCTCACTGGCTGTGTTATCCATGGTGTAAGCTCCTAGTGACAAGCTGCTGTGACCTACAGGGTACTGGAAGTTTTTAGCTGGTGCTTCTGTAGGTCTGTGGCATTGCCATCTCAAGCATGAGGAAATTGTGAGCCAACGCCTGAAGCTGAAACTTGCATTTAAATTTGGAGTAAAAGGAAATGTGTCGTACATATATCATAGTATTTTAGTAAACTTTCAGTTGTAGTATGTTGATCTAACAAACAAAAACTCTTTAGATCAGAAAGGGAGATAGATGTCTTAAATGTATTCTGCTCCTCAGATGAACACTCTATTCTAGCAACTGGGATTTGGTAGAGTATGAATCATTTCTTTATCTTGAGAAAGAATTAGCAGGTATCATACTTCAATTGGTTCAAAATGTGAGAGAGTAACATCTTACTTGAGTTTCTGTCTTTATAAGCATTCAAAATCAAGACTTGAAAATACCATTGCCAGAGAATCCACTGCACAGGGATTCTGCAACTGCACTACAGCTTTCAGGGATGTTAAAATTGTGCTGTTCTGTATTGGCTTAAAAGGGGCAATATTTTTGTCTGTTTTTTCAAATACTAAAATCTGTTGCGTTAATCTGAAGAAATTGCATCTGAGTATTGCTCATTTTCATGGTGGCTATGAGTTAAAATGTTGCTTCCTTTAAATAAAAATCTTCTTTCTTTTCATTTTTTTTTTAGCTAATTGACTGCTGTTTGTGATGTATTGAGAAATTGCTGGGTAGGAAGAAGAAATGAATAATTGAAGGCAATACGCAGCAAAGTTTCCAAGCACTCTGAGAATTCTTGTAAACGGAATTAACAAATCCACCAAATAGATGAGTGTTTATTCTTTGTATTTTCTTTTCTGGAAGCAAACAAAATCAAGTGTGACTATCAGTGAATCAGACAAACTATGGACTCCACCCTTCCTAATCTGCAGGGCTGAGGCAGGTAAAGGAAACCAAAAGTGGAAGAGAAGTAATAATCATGTTCCTAAAGCAGAAGGACTGTGAATGGCTTCCAGATGAATTTGGAAGAAAATAAACTTGAGTTCAGCAGTAACATTGTATTTCTTGTTTTTATGGCTGACTTCGGATTTTTGCTTTTATCAGTTTATTGATTGGTTTTATGTAGTTAATTAAAACCTGTAAGAGCACAATACTTGCTGGAGAAACTAAATTTTCTTTCTTTGCAGACTGTTGTATATTGCCACTAGTTGCAGTGCTTTCTGCACGTATTGGAACTGTAAGGTACAAGTTTTTTAGGTGTAACTGGAAATCTGTCACAATCTTTGCAGTTCTCAACTCTCCTAGTGTTAGCTTCTAAGTGATTAACATTTGAAGCATGCTGTTCCAGAGTAAGCAGTGTAGCCATAATATTGAGAGTGGATGCAAGATAATGGGTACCTAGAGCTACTTCTGAGTGTTCCTTTATATGTATTTGCAGATGAAAGTGAATTTCTGGCGAGGGTCAGAAGTGGACATTGATGGTTCCATTTTGTAGTGGGAAAATTATTGCAGTGTTTGTGGTAACATTAATTTTTTAAAAATCAGAATCCTCTTTTGTAAGGATTATGTATGTAGATTGTAAAAGCATGATTTCTTTTAGATTAAAATACTAGATATTTTCACCTTCTCTATGAAATCTTACCCCTAAATATTTTTTCAGAGCAGTTGAGGCCACCACCTCAAGTTAAACACAGGTCTATGGAGAACAGGTTTTTGCTCTCTGTCTTTTCTTGTCTTTGTTTAATTTTTCATGGTGTAGCATTAAAACTATTGATCTGCAATATTCCTTTCCGACTAGTTTTCCTGTCACTCCTGTGAAACAAAGTGTAAAAAACCTTGTGATGTAAATAAATACATAGGAGACTTCTTCCCCTAACTAAATTTAAAAAAAACAATGGAGTCTAAAACCAGTGTATGCATATTGCTGCAAGGACAGGCTGAAACTGGCTTGTGCCATTTCCAGCAGGTGCAGAACTGTGGTCAGACTCTTTGGCAGAGAGTGTGAGGGCAGAAATTGAGTAGTAAGAGACTGTGCATGTGTTATTGTCTTTCAGCAGTTACAGAAAAGATTAAAATGGGAAATTCTGAACTAATTACAGCTAGGGAACAGATGCAAAATACTGAACGTTAAGCTGAAGCTGCCTAGTGTGGTGCCATAGGTCTATAAGTTTAAAACTTTTTTTTCTGTATTTTATTTAACTGTGAAATCACAGTTTAAAAATTGGTAGAGAGTGGTGGAAAGTTTTCATCCCTATGTAATGAGGACATATTTCACAAAAAAGGTATTGCTGTGAAATGCTGAGGATTGCTTGTAGGTGAAGGCATAGTACCTTAAAGAGGACTTCAAAGCTCTACTGACAGAAACAGCATTTCCTGTGGCAGTGTCCTTTTACTCATTTCTGTCTGATTTTTCAGCAAGTGTTTCCTGCTGCCTTTGAGGAAGGGAAATTGAAGCCAGTCTTTGTTATTTCAAGTTCCACTTTCAGTCTTTTTTTGGATACTCTGCAGGTACATAGGGCAGGGCAGGATGCAGCTTTATGGCTGCCTGAGCAACCGAAGAACTTTGGTAATCTCCAGGCTGTGCATTTCTGTTTCCCTACTTGCTGATGTAAGTTGATTTTAACAAAATACCATCAACTTCGTCAGGTGACAGGCTTGATGCATGTTTGTATGTCACCTTACTTGACTTGCTTTTTATTGTCTTAATCATGAATGATTCAGGATGTATCCTTTCATTCTCAGTTCACCTCCATGTGATTCTTGAGACATTAAATAAAAGCTGTGTCTTATCAATTCACTTCAGCAGCCCACAGAGCAGTATGTACATTAGAAAAATCAATTTTGAGAAGTCTGCCACTCCAGTTTATTTCTTATTCTGCTGTTTGTAGTATTTTTTTTTTTTTTTTTGCAAAATAGGCAAATAAATTAACTTACAAAACACTAAATTAACTTGCAAAGGGAAATTTACATAACTTTATGAGCTTAGCTGGGGCGTTTGTAAAAAAGTTGATAGGAAAGTGAGGTGGAGAATGGTACTTGTGGTTATTTGGAGGTCTGGTGGTGGTGGTTACTTCTATGTGCATTGCTAAGATTGTTTCTCCTAAACATCAGCAATTGGCTTGGTGGAGATCTTTTTTATTTAGTGTCCTTCTTACCACAGAAGGTAAGAATGTCTTTTCTCTCCACTTGCTTTGACTACAAGAGTAGGCTCTTTGTGTCGTGGTTTCCAAACACCATTTCTTTAGGGCTGAAGAGAAATTTCATATTCAAGGCTTGTAGTATTTCCTCCATTTCTGTGGAACTGGAGTAAGCATTTCCAGACAAAAGTCTGTGATTAAAACAAAACACATTCTTCTTTATGAATGAAGAGTTAATTTTCTGTGAAATACTAAGATTAGCTTTTTTGCTTGCTTTATTCAGAATCATGATATGTTTCATACAGTGTAATAATGTTTTTTTGTTCTCACTAATTTGTGAAATGCTTGTTTAGGGTGTGTGCATGTGTTCTTGGTAAGCACTTAATAAACTAGATTGATCTTTTTGGCAAAGGCTGCATAGAACAAATTAAACCTGAAATAACAGTTGCTGCAGATTATTTTTCTGAAAGCGTAATTGCATATATTCTTCTTCCTACTGGCTGCTGAAATGGGTTTCCCAATAATGTTTTATTATTCTGGTTTATTTCAACAATACATATATAGTAGTTTTGTTTCCATTCCACTGACAAACCTAGAGCCTCCAGTGGTAATTCTTTACCAGCAATTTTTTATAATTGTAATAACCATGCAACTTTGTGAAATATAGTGGAAATATTTTCCCCAAAGTTTATGTGCTATAAATAAAATCCTAATTTTCTTTTTTCCACAGAATCATTTATGGTTTTTTTCCCAGGAAAAAGGGAGAGCAAATAGGTATTTTTGAGCCACGAATTTATTCTGAACTCTCTGTTCATTAGAACATTTTGAACATTTGAATATCTGGAGTTTATATGACTCTTGATTCTTTTTTAATCTCCATCAGTGCTAAGAATTGGGACATATGCTAAAATGCTAATTAAGGCATGTGAACATATTTAACCGAGTGCTTATGTCCTGTTTTAGCTGTGTGTGGCAAGGGTAAATGGAATTAAACCACCATGTTGCCATCCTGAAGGGGATTTAGGATTCTAACTGTCCATCACATGCTCCTCTTTTCCAAGAGCTGACAGCTGTTTGTACTCCAAGGACTAGCTTTACTGAGCTCCCTTCATAGACTGGGTCACCTCAAGGGGCCTAAAGTATAGTCTCATCTACAAACTTATCTTTGAACATTTTTCAGAACGCTTTAGAGGCATTTGTCAACTTAAGATGCCAGATTTTTGGTTTTGTTTAGGAAATAAAGTACCTTTTAACCATCAGGTCAAAAAGATTTCACTGTCTGAATCAGAAACTTAAGGTTTTGCTCTTGTGTTGAATCCCTGAAGCAACGGTGAGGGGACTGTTAACTGATATGGGTCTTCATAACTTTATTAGGTTCAGATTCTGGCACAGTGATTTTATTATCATCTCTTTATATGCAGAAAAAAAGATAAAAGTTAACATTGTAGTTAATAAATATTTAATCTTTTTTTTAAATGATGCCACGTAAGTGTCAATGAAAAGAGATCAAAATTTTTAAAACAGTGTCTCCCAAAGGATGCAAAGAATACAAGCTTGCATTACATAAGCAAAAAGGTGATTTGAGCACAAGCCTTTCCTTTCTGCCTTTCCTTCGTTTTTTCTGGTTCCATGCTGGTGTGTTTTTATGCAAAACCAAGCATCTTTTGTGTTCAGGAAAAGGAGTAATAGAAGTGTCGGTGTTTGTTAACAGATTTGACAAACTGTGGCAGCAAAAGCTATCTTTTTTATATTTTGGCATGAACAGTCACCCTTTTATTGGGCCATTAATGCTATTTCAGAGCGTCATGCTGTATCCACAGGCAATAATTTAGCAGTTGTTTATCAGGAGCTTTCATAAAGCTTTGAATGGTATTGTAACATTCAGTAACACTAGCAACAGCATTTCAGAAAGCGTGCCAGTTTACATGGGATATCCGTGAATATAGTTATTTGGGAATGCATGACCCACATAACCTATAAATGTAATTGGAATTTACAGTGCTGGCATAGGCTGATGGATAGCAGATTAGAGCCCTGATTAACCATGTGATTCACAGGCTGGAAATATGTTGTCCTAAGAAAGATTCATTAGATGCAATCAGAATTTCAAGTGGTCAGATGAAATTCAAGTATGCTGTTTGCTTTCCTTCCCCCTCATTCCCCCCTTGTGTTTTTCTTTTTAGGTTGCCCTTGTACTCATTTATTTATTTATTTTATTTCCAGAGCTGGAAAATGCTACTTTGATGAATCTGTTCCTCACCCTAAAGCTGTCTGTCTGTTATTCATCAGAAAGCAGGTCGCAGTTCAGTGAGCAGAAGAAAAGATTTTAATAGAAGCTGTGCCAAGGGCTGTAATGCATCATTTTAGGGCCCTAATTACATTACAATGACAAATATCAATGGTGACAACAGCAATAACCTACATCCTTTAATGGCTATGCTGGAAAAGGAGTTTGGGCACTGCGCCATCAGATTAGACTTGGTTTCAAAACATAGGCCATTAGAAGTGTGTGTGTCCACAGCATTGCTGGCTGATAACTGAAGCCCAGTGGAAGGGCCTGTAAATAAATGAAGCCTCTCTAAAGCCTGGCCCAGTGGGACAAAAGAGGTAAAATTAGATGACTGTAGAAGCAGACGTGTTTCCGAGGCAACTTTGACTTTCCGTGTGAGGAATTGGATGCCTGGTTTTATGAAATCATACTTTCTCCTTCTCCTGGCAGTTAGATTGATCATGAAAAACCCATTGACCTGATGCCTAACAGAAAAAAGAAATCCTGAACTGTTGTTCAAATGTAGGGTTGTAAAAATGTGTGGGAGTAGAAATGCGAATTTGTGCTTTAACATGTGGCAGAGTTTGTACCTTAAGCAAAGAAGAATGAGTTTCCAGGCTTCCTCCAGGGGTACTAGGAATAGGTCTACTGAGATGCTAATCTGTGTCATCAGTACCTACACCTTCAAGCTTCAGGGCAGCATCTCAAGAAACCCACCCAACTAGCTTCTGGCAGCTAACTCCTTTCTCATGTATGTTTTGTGGAAGACAGTCAAGCCTATTGCTGTGGCATTATCTTCTGCAGTTAATTGTCAAAACAGTTGAAGTATTGAGACAGAGTGTACTTCATATTTACCGTGTGAAAATGTGGAGTATGAGACTTTTCTTGGTACAGAACATGTACCTTCCTATCATTTGTGCGTGTACACAGTGTTTTCCTTTACGCTTTCAGACTGCGTGTGGTCTCCGAAGGTAGGCAGTCTGTGTCTCAGTCATACTGTGTCTCTGCAGTCTGCTGCTGCTCAGCTGGGCTGTTTCCTTGCTGCCTGAGTTTGGAGGATGCTAACTGTATGCACAACCATGAAACGGGGAAGCTTTTTGTTACGGAAAGTGAAAACTGTTTTAATAAGGGAAAAATGTAAACACTTTGGCATAACAAGGGCTTTTTGGCTTTGTTGTGATTGGCCTAGCTGAGAAACACTGCTGAGGAAATTTTTGACATCACTTGAAGCTGTTTTAGCAATTTTTCTTCTCCATAGCCTGGGCTGGGTGCTGTCTCCATCAGCTCACTTCCCTGAATGCAGCATGAAAGGACTCGTTCTGCACTCCAGTGGGATTGATATCAAGAGATTTATTGCCGTTGTGTAACTGTGCATATTCAGCCACCTGCTTTCAGTTACTTACAGCTTTTTAGAAAACTCTTTTTAGTTGAACATTTCCCAGGTTTGGAATCTGCCAGAGGTGAATTTTGATATAAATACTGTGCAAATATATTTCAGCCACATTTTGGCCAGAAGAGCAGTGGAAGAGAGACATGCTTCTTTTGGGCAGGGGGGAGAGAAGTGATAAAAAGAAAAACATCATAACTGAAATAACTTGAAATACCTATGGTTGAGTACCTTACTTGAGAAGAAATGCCTCAAAGTGAATTGAATAAAATTATTTTTGTTGACTAAGCTATATTCTAGCTGAACAGTAATTTATGGGTTTGATGGGGAAGGCAGTGAAGTTTTACAGCCTGTGTTACCCAGGAGGTCAAATAAGACAATTTTAACAGTCCCTTCTGGCCTTAAAATCTATGAATCTACAAGCTTTTTAAAAATGGATACTGAGCTCCTGCATGGCACTTCAAGCTGTTTTTTTTCTGAGTTCCTTAGCAGTGCAGGAACTAGATATCTAGCTGATGTAGCTGTGGTAGAAAAGAGGTTTTACAAAGGCTACTGCCATGGAGCTGTGCAGGGCAAGGTTGTGACAGCCATCTTAAAGATGGGGAGGAGTTGTTTTGCAGCAGAAGAAAGCAGGATGTGCCTTTTTTTTTTTTTTTTTTTTTTAACGAAGGCACATGTGTATGTTAAATGGCAGGTCAGAGTGGCTTCAGCTTATGCCAAGACAGGGGCACTGGGGAATTTTCTGCTCATGCGGAAAAGCCTTAAAGAATAAAATATGTAGTTTTCTCTGGCTTTAGGGCACTCAGGAGATTTCTCAAAAAAAATAGTAGTGTGGCTGGAACCCAAAATTCGGAAATGACTAGACTAATGGTGCTTGAACCACTGAGAACAGGTACTTTACAGCTGTGCCTTATATTACAGTCTACATTTCCTTAATCAAATACTGTTGTTCAAGTAATGCTGAATTGGATTGTGCAGCCTTTCTGGCTGAAGCTTAGGTGCACAAAACTTGTCACTCCCTGTGCTGCGTTGTGTAATAAGTAGTTCCTTGTCAACAGTGCAGTGAATGCTGTCTGTTTAAAAGAATATTTAAGTTATTCTGGGATATCTGATATGATAGATGTATTTGAAATTTTTTGATAATTCAGATTTTTGCTGAACAGAACATAGTATAAAGTATCCTGTAAGGTACCTGTGCTTCTTAGAAAAGATGTAGTAAACAAATTAAAAAAATCATTAAAATGTGTAGATTTAATGATATGAGGACTTACATAAACAGTGAAGACCAGTGGGGAGATAAAAGGACAATTTAGCATAGAAATTGCTATATAAATAGCATATGGGACTCTAGGTGGATTTCAGAGAAAGGGAGAAAATGTATTCCAAAATAACATATATTAAATTGTGTGTATCACACAGTATGCACAAGGGGGCAGAGTTAGTTTCACATGTACTCTTACCTCTTGCAAACCATGTCTGCTGGTTACATAGCTCTCTAACTCTAATATTTATTGAACCCAGATTTATTTTATATGAACTTCTGACTTCTTACTGCTACTTGTGAGCCTTTCTGATCTACAGATTCTTCTCTGAGTGTTTGTCATTTAAAAGACAGCATAGCAAAAAGGCTAGAAGTTTTGCTTTTAGAGGAAGGAATGCTAAATTGCATGTTAGTATGTCTTCATCCCATGATTCGTGACTTTGCAAGAGGAAAAGCATTATGTCTGATCGTAAAATGAGGAACTGATCCTGGTTAGAATTTAGTGTAAGAAAATTATGATTTATGGTAGGAAAGTCTGTGTGGCTTTGAATATTCTGCTTCTGGAGCTGTAATTCTTGTGTTATTTAAACAGATCTCCTCTGTCTCTATTGAGATTTTTAGATTAAATACAGAGAATTGATCTCTGACATGAAAATAAAATGCTGTGTATTTTTAATTTGTGGTTACAGTTGCCACGTGAAAGTAACTACTACTAACCAAGAGAACAGATAACGGCAGACGCATGTTACAAGACTGCAGTATTCCTTTCTGAAATATATGGCAGAATGATTATCAGTAAGATTGTGTATTGCAATGTTAATGTTCTCATGATATGCACTGTTACAAGTAAATGGCGTATTTGTTCCCTTTGCTTACAATGGCATTGCTCTTATTTGAAGTGATCCTTTCTTTTGCGTCATAGGAGAGAATTCAGTTTGATACACAGAATTTTGTTTTATCTTTTTTGTTACATCTCCTGAAGATTCTGTTCTTTAAATTCGTATGATTGTGTAATCAAAATTAACTACTCTTTGTATCAGTTTGAAATAGTGGTTTTTAAGAAAAATACTTTAGCCAGAAATTGCTAGCTTCCTAAGTACATTTGGATCCATGCGTGAGCACTTTTGTTACTTTGAGAACATCTCTTGGCCAGAGAATGGCCAGAGTTGAAAGAAAACAAATGTCTCTTTAGGATTCATGGGTGACAGTCACATTTGAGAATTTATGTAATTGAACTTCTTTTTTCTTGTGACTTGCAGGCAGAAATTGTCAAGAGGCTGAATGCTATATGTGCACAAGTCATTCCCTTCCTGTCCCAAGAGGTAGGTAGTCATTTGTACTGTTTCTGATCTGAACGACTGCATCATTGTATCTGTTACAAAAGTGGGACTTTGTGTTGAGACTGTTTACTTATGGATCTCTTGGTACTTGTGGAGGACTTTCCATTGTGCTGTTACCACTTTATCATCATTATCTTCAAGCCTATTATAATATAATTTAAATATATTTATGGAATGGAATGTGTTGTAATGTCAAAGCAGAATTTTAGGTTAAATATTTTTCTTTAACATACAATGTAGTTTCTCTTGCAATTACGATTTTGTGCATCTGAAATCAAAGACAGCTTGCAAAAATGCTAGAAAGGCATAATTTGTGCTACATCCTTGGCAGTGAACATTAAAGTTCAGCAGAAACTTCTGTTTTGGTACATGAATAGTGATGTTCAACACAGCAGGCATAGAAACACAGTTTTTGTGCTGGCTTTTTTCTCTCTGTATCCCTGATTACTTCCTACCTTAAATCCATTTATGTTTTTGTGTATTTGGGGAATATAAACAGAAAATTGAAACTCACTGTGAGCTAATTTCTCTAACCATTAATTTTCTCCAAATTATGATTTGCTAGTATTATTGTGAGTGCATTGTAGATAATTTAAAAGGCACTGGGATTTAGGGGAGTAGATGGGAGCTAATGAGGAAGCTTCTGAGCAACTGGCATGTGTGAAGTAAAATAGGAAGCGTGGTTCATGAAAGGAAACCTTTGGTGCATAATGGCCTCCCTTGTCCACCCTCTGAAGGAAGGACTGGATACTGGGATTTGTTGGTGCAGGTTAGTGTGCATCAGTTTAGCATATGGTTTCATTTCAATACAACATGTAGCTGCAAAGACAGAATTGGAAGGTGTATTTTTATGTATTGCATCTGTAAAACGTCATGCCTGAGAACACGATGTGACTTCCTCCTGGCTTTTCAGTTGTTACATAAAATGCCAGTGCTTTTCAAGGGAGCTGCTCAGCTGGCTGCAAATGAGAGGCTGCATGCTCCGGTGACTTCCTCCTGGCTTTTCAGTTGTTACATAAAATGCCAGTGCTTTTCAAGAGCGCTGAGAGGCTGCATGCTCCATGTTGCTGTTCAGCTAATGAGCTTTGTGTGTGCCACACGTGTGTGCGTATCTTTGTGTTTGAAACAAGAATTATGCCATCAAAACTAGAACCTGACAGTGTTTGTGAGTGCCACTATACTTTCTGCTTATTAAGATGGATGGATTTGTGGAAACTAAACGATGTGTAATGCTCTTGCTCCATTGCTGGAGGAACAGAATTCAAGTCCTTCACAGATCTAAAACAAGTAGCTGTTTTGTACTTTGACTGCTTCAGAGTCTCTATAGTGTGTAGTTACACGGTTTTATTTGCTGTTCAGAGATAGCATACCATATATAGACAGCAGGGAAGGATTGAGAAGGGAAGCATAAAAAAGCTTTTCATGTGTCTTGACAGTGCAACTGCCAGTGACTTTTTTGTAATGGGTTTAGGAAAAATCTTGATGATTTTTGACCTCTTCAAGTAAGAATACATATTTAAATCAGTATATATTGGCATACAATGATGTGTCAAAAGGGAACTGAGCTTCAGGTTTGAGTATACTAATAGTCTTGGTTTCTCTCTAATTTGTGTCTTTAAAAAGTTAATGTCTTAATGGAAGTCTCTTTATTTCATCATCCAGATTAATAGAGAATTGAATTGCAGCATGCTTTTGCTATTTATGCATTTTACATGCAGTCTAATTGTGGAATAGTGGCTGAAAAATGTGATCAGGCTTCTTTATATTGTGCCTGAGGGAAAAATGAACAAAATACAGTGGTTGCATGCACTGATGGCAACATTATTGCCTCATAATAGCACCAGGTTAACTTGTCTTATTGCTTGTTAACTTTGTAAGGAATCAATGGCTTGTGATAACTCACTTAGAAGTGGGAAATTGTGGGCAAAATCACTAGAGATCTTGTGAAAAGGATGCATTTATAATACATCACCCTACTGTGTACTACTGTCTGCTTTGTTTCTGGGGGCAGTCCAGTAAAGTAATCAGTAGATTCTCCAGGCCTCAGTCAGTTTTATTGTGCTGTACATCATCTAAGCATATATTTAAAACAAAGTTTCTAACCTGCCTAAGCACACAGTCAAGTGGTACCTTGTTTTTACATTCATTCCAGTTTAGGCAGACTGTAAATAACAGCACCAAGAAATACAAGCTTCCCATTTTTGTAGGAAAGAGTGATTCTGTGGTCAAAAATGTAGAGATGGACTTCAGGGGCAATGTGTGTTCAATTTCTGGTGTGGTTTTGGGCTTCCTGTGCTGCAACAGTCATTTTCCACCTCTGTGTGATACCAGTGTGCTCGAAGTAGTCCCTGTTGCATAAAATGAAAGGGGTGCCTGCATGGGTGTAGGTTGTGGTCATTCAGTTAATTTAGTTTTATCTTCTGCAGTTGGTAGAAGTGCAATGTTGCCATGCTTGAATGACCTAGCCAGTACAGTGCAATTAATTTTATGTCTATAGCCATAGACAGTGCCTCTGCTAATTGACACTTCTCAACTGAATTTACCAGCTTCAGCAAAGTATGACACTTCCACAACCCTGTGGCTTTCAAGCTGGGGCTAGTTCCTGTCTGCTCAAGGTAGTATGTGTGGCTGGTTGCAACCTTTGGCTGTTATTGTGGGCTAACTGCTGAATGACCTCAAGTATTGGATAGTGGCATTTCTTCAGTGTGTCTGGACATACTTATCACAGTCACCTTCTTTTGAGTAAATACTGTCTGTGTATTTATTCATGGAATACATGCAAGCTGGCTGATGTACAGCAAATTATGTAGTTGTGGCAACTTGGAGCTCGGCACTGCTTGCAAAAGCTGCATGAGAAGCAAGTACTGCTCTCTGTCAACTTAAGTGCCTCAATGTAAGCATTTTGATAGGCTGAAGGAGGCTGTAATAAACTTTTTTGGGAGGTTCACTTTTCTTTCCAACTGCCAGTGAACTAGCTAATAACAAGCTAGATGGATTGTTTTTTAACAGTCTTCATCTTCAGTTCCTTGTGCACATTAAGGTGGTCAGATATACCTTCTAGTACAATAAATGCAAAGCACTGGTATGCAAACATGTAAACATCAAAAGGAAATTCTGCTTGGAGTATTTTCAAACTTTTTGATATCAGCTGATGGTTTTTCTTTTAAAAGGTTTATGTGGACCATAATATGCTTGCTTTTCTTTGTACATACTTCCCCTAGAGGTGTTTCTGAAGTCCAGTAAATTTGAATGAGGAGTTTGAGATCCATTGTGTAGAAGCAGAGCGGGAATTCTTACATACTGATCGAGAGGAAGTAGCTTTTGGTCTGAGATGTGAGGTTGAGACGACAGAATTATTTGCCTCTGTCTCAGACTTGCCCCAGACTAGAGCTAAACAGTAAATGCAGGGAAACTCTGAGAGATCTGTGATCCTTCTGCCAAGGAATGCATCTCATTAGCAATTTATGCATGTATTGCTAATAAAGCTCTTACATTTTTCTGAAGTAGTTATTATATCTTGTCTGAGTTATGGTGCCTGGATGCAGTGACCCAACTTGTCCCTTGTAGCTGTTACAGTGTGTGCTGTATTCCATGGTGGATGTGTATTTGCTTTCCAATTTTCACTATCATTTTTGGCATGGCTAGGTCTCATTATGCTGTCTCTAGATAGGGCTTCCAAGAAGGGCAGTGCTGCAGTTCTTAAGCAAGACCTGTACTACCTCTAAACATACCATATAACAACAAAATAATACAAGTAAGGAATAGCAGAGGCTGCTTGCTCCTTCAAAGCAAATTTTTCAGTGAGTTTTGCTTTGGATGTTGGTGGCGATCCTGAAGACAGGCTGTAATTAGGGGTTTTTAACACCAGTATAATTGTGTCCGTGCCTGGGGGAATTTTGGCTGTCAGCACAGCTCCCCCTGTCATTGGAAGTTGTGGAGACCTCTGACATGGTATAAAAAGCCGGGGAATTTTCCACCATGTTGCAGTGCCTGTGCATAAGCCAGGACTAGGTGACAAGTGTGTATTGAGACAATGTGATGGTGAAAAAGCCTAGGTTCTTCTTGTGATCTCTGTAGTTGTTGCTACACACTGTGAGACTTACGTGGTTTTCCAAAATCAGGCAAGTAGAGGCACATAGCTCATCTCAGGATGCAAAAGGGGGAGAAGAAACAAGTGAATAAGTTAGAAAGGAGAAACAGTACTAGTCTGCATGACAGGTGGGGCAGGGTATTGAGCTCATTGCTCTGGCATGTTAAATGCAGTGCAAAATACTGTTTTCCCACAACTGAAAAAAACCCAGATCTGTCATTTTCTTGTGTGCACAGATGAAGGCTAGCATTAAATGTGTATGAAAGTTGCAACCCCGTGTCTATATTTGGTTGAGGAAAAAGTAACCCTTTTTTGTTGTTTCTGTTTTTACTTGGCTGTAAATCACTACATGATCACTTGATGGACAGGCGGATGTGTAGTGCTTGTTTTTTAGCATAATGCTGCTTGTTGCTGGTGTGCTGGCTCAGCAGGGTGTTCAGGCACATGTGGTAGGTATTGGAGCCATCCGTCCTTGGGTACCAATTCAGGCTGGCCCAGCCAGCTGCCATCCTGCCCCTGGGCTCCCTGCCCCTCACCTTGGTTTTGGATTGCAGTGGGGCCCTGGACCCAGCTGGGCTGTGTCTTTAGGTGTAGAGATCCCCACCTGTTTCTAGAGCCATGGCTGGTAACACAGAGGCCCCAGCCCAGCCCAGTTTCAGAAAGGCTGTGAGCAGACAGCTCTTCATAACCCTTCATGGGCTTTTCTGCACCTTTTTTCACTCAAGTGTGTGGTTTTTGTCTGTAACTTGAAGTAGTGCCAGGTTCACTCGACCCTGGGTGTTTCTGGGAGCTGAGGAAGTGCTTCCTCTGTTGCTGCAATGAGCTGGAAGTGATGGAAAGGCTAATTACAGACCATCTACTTTGAGTATTTTTTATACAAAGACACTGAAGATTAAATCAATGTTAAAGCAGCTAGCAATAGGAGAATTTTAATAGTCTCTACTGTACCTAATTTAGGTTCAGTGTTACTAGGCCCTTGAGTTTTCTCCTCTCTGTGAAGTCTTGATCCCAAACCTATTAGAATCAATGAAAGATTAATTGTGTGACTGATCTGGCAGAAATCTGAAAGTGGGGTTTTGGTAGTCTATCCCTTCACCTTCTCTTCCTCTGACCTAAGAATGAAATAACATTTTCCCCAAATTCTTCTGAGAGGTATTCTTTATGTGATTGCTGTAAGGGAATAGAAAATACTCTGACTTTTATGGAGTTGTCTTATTTTCCAAATCCTGGATGCAAATTGACGTAATTTCTACAATAATTTTGATAGATTTAGGCCAGCTTTTTTAGAGGCCTTAGAAGTTTTTTCTTCTCCTGGGAGCAGGATTTAAGTAAATTGATGTTGGAGTAGAACACTCATATACACAAGAGCTTTCTTTACCTCAGTGCAAAAAGCATTGCCTGTGGCAGGAAAGAGAAGATGACTATAAACTTCTCAGTAAATGCTTTTTTAAAAAAAGTAAATATTTTAAACCATCTGCTTTGGTTTTTTTATTTTTATTTTTTTCAATGAATTAATGAAAAATTCCATGGTGTGAATGACTTCTACCAGAAAATAGTGGTATAATTTTTATAATCACCCTGTTGATATGTAGTCAGAGTCGTGGGTCACCAGGCTTGTAGTTATATAATTGATGAAAGCTGTACCTATCCTTAATAAGTGATAACCTGGAACTGATAACACATTATCAGGTACTTGGTGCTTGAATATCATCATTTCCCTTTTTTCTGGTATCTGTGGCAGGGGTACACTGGATTTTTAATTTTTAAATTATTTTTCTTTAATACCAAGAACATTGTTTGCTGATGTTCAACCTGCTTTTTTAGTCTTTACATTGTCTTCTTATAAGACAGATTGGGTAGATTTGGTTTATATTGGCAGTGTAGTTTTACAAAACTCTGAACAGAACTTCTGTGATTCTGTTTAAAGCTGAAAAGTAGCAGTTTTCTAAGTGGTCTCCAGTAATTTCCTTCATTCACTTAAAAACAAACTCTAAAACCATTTTCTTCCTTCCAGGAGAGTTTGTAAAATATGACCTTCATTACTTGCATTTATCTGTTTTTCTTAGCCGGGATCAGAATTTCTTAGTGCTGTTGGCTAGGAATGGCACTCTCCAGTTTAGTGTTCCTACTAAGAAGAAAACCATCCAACCACTTCCCCCCCCACCTCCGTGGGAGAAAAAAGTCTGAGGTTATGGTTTGAGATAAGAACAAAGTACTGGAAACAGTGTTGAGATAACAAAACAGACACTAACAGCAACAATGCTAATAACAAAAATTTATAGAAAGAGGCTGATGTACAAGCAAAATTGCTCCCCAAGCCCAGGACCAAAAACCAATGAAAGACAGACCCTCCAGCTGCCATGTTTTCCTGGACCAAAAGCCATTTCTTCTGGAAGCCCAGGTCCCTTATTTTTGCCCTGAGACAATGAGGTGTGGTGGTATAGAACAGCCCAGACACACCCAAACCTCATGGCTGTTGTGTAAAAATAACTCTGCATAGGCCAAAACCAGGACATACAGTTATGGATAGATTTTTAGGTTTGTTTTTCCCTGCCCTGAGAAACTTTTATGCAAGAGGGCTTGTAAGTGAAAATGCCATTTTGTTTGTGTGTTGTACTGAGAATTGTGAAATCTGGGCCTGCCAAGCCCCTGAAGCAGCAGCGCCCTTTTTTACAGCTCCTCTCTTTTGATTCCCTCCTGCAGTGGGCTTAGGGTGCTCCATGGGGCATCCCAATGCTCTTCACCTAACTCTTGTGTTGGAGGTGGTCTTGAGGATTTGGGTCCTCGTTTTATTTTATGGAATTTCTTTCTTCTGCTGAGGATGCACAGGAGGAGTTGCTGTACAAGGTGGTCTGTACCTTGGCTCTGTTCTGCCATACACAGCCATGGGAAGACAAACTCGAAATTTTAAAGGGACCTTCTCAACCTTTCCTGTAAACTTTGTGCCAGTAAACATCTGGATGTTAGTTTTGGTGCAAAGCTGATGTTTCATTGTTACAGTTTCTGCACCTCTCCAGATTGTCAGGACCTCCCTCCTTTTTCTGTTCAACCTGTGGCTGTAAATCAACGGTGTCTCACTCTCAGTGCCGATCACACAATCTACTCGCAGTTCTCCATGACCCCTCCTTGCACCTATTTGTTCTGTGTCATGCTGATTCTGTGAGGCTGCCTGTGAAGATTAATTTGTCACTGGTGGAGGTCTGAACAGCCATGGATCTGGTTGCAAGATGAGAACCTTATTTTGTTTGTACTTGATGTTTTTAAATAAATACCAGTCAGCTTTCAGCAATATTGAATTTAGTGCAGGGATATAGTATCACTCAAACTGATACAACCACTGGAGCTTGTAAACTATGTTGTTAATTAGACCATGTGTTTTTGATGGACTTTTTAAAGCTATTAAAATTTACATCTTGGAGATTGAAATAATTAGTTCTCTTTCACATGTTTGACAGATTTGTGAATGTCATTTTAATTTTTTTTTTCATGGTTGGGCTGCTTTGAAATGTATCTAGGAGGAGAAGCTGTATAATCTTCAGTGATGTAGTTGCCATGTGCTTCTTGAAAAGATACCTTTATTTTCACAAAACTGGGTGGGGTTTATTCATAAAGTTTCCATGGCTGTAAGGAAAGAGGCTTACATTTGAAGATGGCATTTAAATCCAAAAGCACACTGTGCTGATGAACAAAAGGAGGACTATTTCCCACTTAGCCATGTTGTGAAAGAGCTCTTCAGGAAGCAAAGGTGTAATTCCCAGCATGTAATGGCTTAAAGATAAAAATCCTCCCCTTGCCTATATATTTTTGCTTATCAACACACAATGTGACTGTCTGTTAGAGAACAGTTACTTCAGATCTTGCATGTCTTAGAAAAGCAAATAAAGACAGTAAAAGTAAGAATCTGTGCTTAGTAATTTAGAAAACAAATAATTTTATTCTGTTTCTGATCTTCATTTATAGCACCAGCAACAAGTGGTGCAGGCTGTGGAGCGTGCCAAACAAGTGACCATGGCAGAACTGAACGCAATCATTGGGGTATGTGGTCTTTCCGTTTTAGCTCTGATAGTGTTTGTAAATAGCTTTTCTTTTACTTTCTCTCTTGCATGAACTCATATCCGTCAGGTGGGCAAAAGTTGCGGGCAGTGGTGAAGTTCAGTAGCTTGACCTTTATAAAAGCTGGCTACTACCCTGAAGACTTTTGCTTGCACTGTGCCAAGAAGACTAATGGGGTAATTAATGTCTGTGTTGTAGCTAGTCCCCAAAGCAGACTCAGTATTTGTTTTTTCCTGTTATTTTTTTGTTGTTCTATTTAAGTAACATTGTTTCCTTTGCATACCACCTGCCAGTCTGCTTCTGCAGCCATGGTAACAAGTACCCTTGATGATATACTTTTTTCCCCATCCTTGCTGTCCACATCTTTTTCTGCATGTTGGTTCAAGACTCTGACTATTAACCACACTTCTTATTTTTACATTAAAAAATAGCTGTTACTTTAAAAAAAAACAAGCATCCATGCATCAAACCAACCAACCAAAACACACCCACCAAGACCAAAATATCCAAACAATCAACCAAGATGGGCAGCAGAAAAACTCATCCCCACTGTGCTTATAGGTGTCCTGCTCTTAGTCATCTATAAATACAGGTGCATGGAGCCCCTCTTGTAAAGCCATTGCTGACAGGTATTAGCCCAGTATCGAGATTTTATAGGTGTGGGCAGCTGCAGTGTTTATATTTTATAACTGGAGAAGAGACATAACAACGAAAACTCTGGCTGTTCACACTACATAAAATAAAGGTGAGAAGTCATAGCTTAACACATTATTCTCTTGTATAATTATGCAGCTGAAGCAAGCAGTTGTTTTAGTTATTCTAATGAAGACACTACAACTGTACTTTGTATCTTCTGCATCCTCCCAAATGCTTTTTCTTTTGTGTATAGATTAAACATAAAAGTATTTTTCCTTTTTTATTCAGTGTATCAAACACACTTTGAAATGCTAATTATTCCATTTACTTTCATTAAAATTCAAATTGCTGAATGAAGATGTGGATAAGGGTCGCCGAATAATCAATCTGAAGTGAAGATATAGCTTCAATTATGCCTCTGTCTTTTAACAAGGAAATCAGGACTTTCTGATCATTGCTGACAGTAGTTTAGAGCAGCGGTCTGATTGTAGCTTGTTTTTAATAGGCTATTTCTAACTCTATTTTGTATACCTCTGACCACAAGAAAAGCACTGGTAGTCAATTAGAAATTATAAATGGAAAAGAGTAACCCTTATTTCCTCTGAAGTACCCGTTAGAAAGAAGGGGGTGAATCAGAGCGCATCGTGTAGAATTATGAATAACATTTGTTGTATGTCTATTATGCTCCAGTGGGGAGAGTGGGAAATGAATAATTTTCCAATTAGTTTTCATTACCTAACCAAAAATATTGCCTTTTATTAACATTCTTTGCATAAAGTAAGTAGTTAAAGGTTGGATTCTTTGTTTCTTTTATACGAGTGTGCTGCATGTGCATTTGTAGTGTGTGTGTATATGTATGTACCATGTGTGGTTTTCTATGTTCACACTCATACTTCACAGTTTACCTGTGCATGTTTTGCCATTCACCTTTGTTTGCATTAGAGAGACTGCAAAAAGAAATTTGATTCCTAGTAAAGGAACCAAGTGTAAAGCGTGTGATGTTACAAATACTGGCCATCACACTAGTTATTTAGATTTGTCCAGCTTTCATGAGCCACTAAACCACACAGAATAAAAATAAATAGATGAGACACTTGTCTGGGAGCCTGGCAGTAATTCTGTTGGTCTTCCCCCCAGCAGACAGAAGTAAATTTTCTTTTCCTGTCTGAATTTGTCTTTTTATGTCAACTGAAATTCTATTGTCTGAAGCATCTCTAAACTCTCAGACTTTGGGTTTGCACATTAAAGTCGGTCAGCCCTTGACTCCCTCACTTGTCTGATTTTTACCTGCCTTTTTTTGCTCAGCTGTTTTATGTTGACTTAGGAAATACTGTGTGTTCCTCTTTAATTTTAGAAAAACAGGAGCAATACAGACTGCAATTGAGTACTCTTTAGGTTTATAGATAAGTAATCTCATGCAGTCTTTTAGTGATTAATTTTTTAAAAATGGAATAAACATGAGTGCAAGTTATCTAATAAGCTTAAGATCATGTTGCAAGAATCCCACAACAGTGTTATGTCTGCACTTTTAGAGAGTCTGAAAATGTAGCATGCAGCTAGAAAAGGCTTACTTTACAAAGTGAATAAAATTCATACTTTGTAAAGTGAACACCAATAAAATAAAACAAAGAACATAGTTGTGGTTTTTTATGTGTCTGATTATGTTCTCTTCTGTTATTTTTCTTTTTAGGAAGTCTGGCAGGGTTTGTGTTCTTTTAACCCTATGGTATTTTAAAAAATTCCAGTGTTTGTTTAACCCATTGAACTGTGTATCAGACAAAAAGGGAAACAGTATTTGGAGGTTTTGAAATGAGATTGTAGCTTAGGTCTCTCTTTGTTTTGCGGGCATCCTGTTTGGTTCACCTGACTCACACTAGACTCTCTTGGTTCAAACAGAGCAACTCTGGCCTTGAGTTAAAAATGCATGCTACCAGAATGGAGTGTGGCACAAGGAAGGAATTGAAGGTGCACAGATCATATCTCTCTTTGTGTTTCACATGTATATATTTCTGTATGAATGTGCTCTGATTTAATGGAATCTGATGAAGCACCTTTTAACTTTGCAATATTATTCTATCTTCATTGGTAAATGAACCAAATCACTGATCCATGCAGTTTAAATGCAAAATACTGAAGTGAGCCCAGAACCCAGAGAGACTGCCTGTTCTCCTGACAATAAACTAGTTATGTTTAATGGAATGAAACAGAGTTATAATGACTTCTTTCACAGGTCATGTTCAGTTTAAAACTACTGATGGGCTCAAACAAGTTAAATATCATCTTCTGGAGAGATGCAGTGAGAAAAACTAAACCAAAACTGGGTATATCAAAAGCATGCTGCAAGGAGGACTGTAAATCTGCAGGCATCCAGGGTCTACCTCTGGTGTTTGCCATGGGCAGTGTGTTGCAGCATTCTTGCTCAGGGCAGTCTGTAGTGCACATCCAGAGCTACTTTCCAGGCAGGGTGTTCCAGGATGAGCAGTGTGATATATCCAGTTGATCTTGTCATGTGTTGTGCTGCCATTTTTTTACATTAGAATCTGCAAGATTGCACTGTTGGAACAGTGCTCAAATTGTAGGCTTAAATCAATAATATGATCTAATTATGAATGATGTTTTCATTTCCTGTATTAATAAATTGAGGCATCTAACTTTCTTAAAATGTTGGGGTTTGTTTTCTCTAATCCATTATATTATACAATTGAACATGCTGTGTGAGTATGGTTACATTTTAATAAGGGAACCAGGGAATTGACTCGTAACTTTTTAGGAATTTTACCTGTTTAAAATAGTAGTTTTTCAACTGCATTTGGGTAGTAAGGCAGAAATGAAGGCTTGTGTGCCTGCTTATCACATGGAGAGAGATAAATGTACCAAAAACTTAAGAACAGGTATGTGATGGTGTTCAAAGAAAATGCAGTTTAGCACAAGAAATGCTGAACCTCAATTTTTAGCAGTGACATTTTAATGATAGGAAGTCTGCAGAATTATTTGCCATCAATTGTGAAGGCAATAACAAGCCTTGGTGGTTTTTCACACCCTCTGTGTTAAGTGCTTTCAGAATGACAGCGTAAACTGTGTTGGAGAACTCCAAGGAAGTAAAACTGATTAAAATGTTCATGCTTGAATGGTGCTGATGGAATAGTTCATTTGGACTTTCTCTACCTCCTGCAGCTCAAGCTGAAATATTAAAATTCAGTGAATTTAAATCTCTCTCCCCTCAGCTCAGGAAAAAAACATTACATTTTAATAGGTTTTAAACTCATAATTCATTGGTTTGGAGCAGCACTATTAAATCTATTTAAATATTACGTGTATTACTAAGGAAGTGATTGAAATAATTCTTTTTCTTTACCATTCTATGCATCTGAGTGGAAAAAGAATGGCTTTGGTTTAATTTTTAAGCATTTTGTTTTATCATGCCACTTTTATTATCTTCTTAAAAAATAAGCAAATGGCAGTTACTGAAAGAAAGGACTCCTTCTGTCTTATCACATATAATTGCTCTGTTAAAATGTTTCTTCTTAAATGCACTGTTTTTCACTATTTCTACCCTGTATTTGAGGCCAAGGTGTTTGTTTGACCCATCTCAAAAGGTCCATAATTTTTGTTTGCTTTCAAGAGAGTGATTGTTTTACAGCTCTGGAGAACAACAGCTGTTTAGAAAATAGGCACAGAAGCCTCTGTGTGCAGAGAATGCAGTGTGGTGCAGATAAGTACACAAAACTTGAAATGGAGAGTTGGCCTCCGTGCCTGCCATGATTGCCGTGCTGCCTTGTCGAGGGCTGCAGATGCCAAATGCTGCTTAACATGCAGAAGCATCTCCTGCTCCTCTCAGATGGTGCCTTGTTTCTGGCTCCTGTGACTGTGGGTGCTGTGAGGAGGAGTGAGGATTTTCTGCTTGAACCAGTACACTCAGTTTGTATGGAAAAGTTGTTCCTGCCCAGGTGTGTGCATTCAGAAATGGTGGTGTCAGGGAGGATGAGTGAGGGCAGTTAGAACAAAAGTGTTGTAGCATGGGAACAGCAGTCACTTCTTTCTCCAGCCCTTCTGTATTCTTCATTCAAGATGTGATAAGCAGTGGCTGAAGTTTAAATTCAGTAAAACAAGTTGGTGGTCTGCTGTATATTGTACACAGGTTGTTAAAGTGGGACGGCAGAGGTTGACTTATCAGCTATAAGCTTGGAATTATGTTTATTTGTGTATCCTAAAGAAATGTTGAAATTCATTGCTCTTCATTTAATTACTCATTTGCTGATATTTTTATTGAGTGGTGATGTGGTCCTGCAAATATTTTGATCCTCTCTAGTGGCTGAAGTTGATTTATAGAAGGCTTTTGGGTGAGCACTTTTGGTTTTGAATTACTCACCTGAAGTCTGGCTAAGTTAAAGATACCCTGTTTTTTGGTTGCAAAGAGGTGTTTTTGAGGAATTTATCATCTTGTTCCTTTATTCCCATGTGCCAGCCTCGAGAGAGCCTTGAAGGTGAGGTCTAATTTAAATAAATCTCCTCCATATGCAGTGTCTTCATTTAAAGAAACTGAAAATTATCTTTTTAGAAATTTTTGAGGGAATTAATTGGAATGTAAATATTTTCCAGGTTCCGTATTGCCGAGGATGGATTTTAAATACTGTTGCTACACTTCAAGTGGGCTGCCGCTGTCGTCTGCTTTTTGTCCTATTCTCAGTAGCTGTAGTAGCTAGTTGAGTTTAAATTGGTCTATCACTATATGAGCAGTCAGTGGTGTTGCAGTGTGAAGTGCTGACCACTTACAGCGTCTCACTGCCAATATGCTGGTGCCAGAGGCCTTTGCTCGTTCTGCTTAACTAAACGTGTATGACACCAGTGTTGTGCCACGCACATCTCATCAGGCAGAAGAGCTGACGTTGGCCTCCACGTTTCTCAAGGTTTTACAGATGCTTGTGTCAAAGCTGGGTGACCACTGTATCTTGTTTTTTAAATCAGGGTTAATCAGTGCAGATATGAAGAGACTTGCAGAGAATTTTTGTGATATTCTGTAACATGAACATATGCAATATTTTATTTATGACTTACACTTGTGTGGTTTCACTTCACACGCTGTAGAAAGCAGACAAAACTGTTGCCAGCAGGGTCTATATACTCCAGTGAGGGGAAACGTTGCCAACCATATACAGATGTATTGTGTTCCATGTTGGTCTATTATATGGTGTGTATTGCCTTCAGTGTTAACTTTATACCAGTTCTTTAGGAAAAAAAAAAAAAAAAGTCTTATCTGTTAGGTTTTAAAGTCAGGGGTTTTCCAAAACCACTTGACTGCAAAATCAGCAATGTTTATGTACTCAGTGGCAATGCTGTCTATTTAAATGGGTATCCTTACTGTACAGCATGGCCTAAAGAAAGGTGCTGTTATATCATGGTTTCATACTACAGGAGTTCTGATACCACCCCTAAACAAAGTCATGTATTTGCCACCTAGGCTTCTTCCCAACCACACTTCGTAGGCTGCTGCCTACAGCAATGAATGAGGACCAGGAGTGTATTGTAGAGTGGGTCAGGTAAATGTTTGCATTGCTTCACATGGGTGAATAGTACTTTTCATGTCTTCAGTCTTAAATGTGGGACCAGAGCAAGGGCTCTATTGCTTAACTGGGATGGACAGTAAAGTACTACACAAGTAGAGTATTTCATCATGTTAAGTTCATCGATGAAGAGGGAATTTAGGAGGTCTTATAGTGTCTGATATTTCAGAATGTTTGATTTTTATTAGCAAAACAGTTACGTGCTTATTGCTTGGTGAATTCTTCACAGTCATGTCCTTGGGTATATGAATGCATCGCAAATATTGATGAGCTAACTCAAAGAATGTCTGTGGAACAGAGGTCTACTGCTTTCCCTGTTATGCTTTTTAAAGAGGCTAAGGCAAAAAGAGCAAGTGGTCCTTCCACAGTCTTGGGGCTGCAACTTAAATCCAGGTGATTTGATCCTTGTCAAGACCTTCCTTTATCAAAGCCGCTGTATCTAGGAAACTGCACTAAAGCAAAAGAATACACTTCAAGTTTCAGTTACCTGGCTAATGGGCACTACATTAAAGAGGCAGAACACTACATCTCACAGTAGTAAGAAATCTGCTTGGAGAGAGGTAATGGTATCCACATGTCCTAACACTTGTGGGAAGAGGCTGCTCACCTCTGAGAAGAGCAGGCAGTACAGTCCTCTGCACAGAACCACAGCTGTACCAGAAATGGCCATCTTTAAAGGCACAGAATGTGTTGGAAAGAATGGATCAGTTTGCACAGCCCAGGTTTTCATCTCAAGGAAAGACAACTTGCTGAAATCCAACACAGTGTGTACTTGTGTGCTGTAAGCATGAAGAAGCATGGTGTTTGCACCTAGACTTAAGGAATCTCTGCTTCTCAGTAACTGCTGTGTAGAAATTTGACTTGGTAAGGATTGACTTGATAAGATGCATTAGAGAAATATATCTGTGAGGTGCGTAACATGCCTCTATTTTATATTGGTATTACATAGCTCTAAAACCATACCTTGTGAAGAATCTTAGAAGTGAATTATAGTTGCCACATTTAAAAGATCTGGTAATAGAACTGCATATAGATTTCGCCACTTGAATCTCTCTGTGACCAGTGCCATTGCTTAACTTCTAGCTTTTATTGTTTGATTTGTGATACATCTCAGATGGTAACTTTTTCGCTTTTTAGCCCACGTTTTCAGAAACTATTTATTGTGGTGACCCTAGAAGATTATTTAGAAGTTGGCTGGGAAAAGCACAAATTTTACTCTCATTTCTAAAGGAAAGGACTAAAATTTACAAAGTCCCAACAGAGATGCTCTCTTTTTACTTTTAGTCTAGAGGAGAAAAAAAATCTCTTCCCAGTGTCTATGGATAGGACATTAGTGGAGCATTTGGAAAATAAGGTACGTGAACTTTAGTGTGCACCTACTTCTCCAGAGATTAATTTTACCATCTGTTTATACATAGCAGAAAATGCAGATTTGCTGCCGTTGTTATTTTTTACACTGGTCTGCGTGAAAAGGTTTTGAAGCAGAGGTTTGGTATGTCAAGGCACATATGACACCACTGGCAAGGCCTTTAGCTTATGATTTGTGCTTTCTGCCTTTTCTGGCAGATGTGGATTTTCTTTACCTTAAATAGAAATTGATGGGGGAGAAGGAAGAAGAGATTTTAAGTTGTGTGATTTATGTGGTAATTTCTGCCCTTTATTAAATGACAATAGAAAGTGATTTTGAAGAGTTTAATTCTTCCTCCCTCCACCTCCAGTGTGAAATTGATGTAAAGTCCTGCAATGAGAAGAAGGAACTACTGAACTCTAATACTGTGGGAAGGTGAACTTAGCCTTTTCGCAGAGGACTAGGTTTTTCCCTTTATAAGACTATGTCCAATTTTTGGCCATGAATCTTTTATTTGTTAGTAGCTTATATTAATTTTTTGTCCACTATCTATGCTGTTTCTCTGGGTGAAAAATAGTCATTAGAGTGGAAGGGAGGACAAATGGTGAAACATGTATCCTGACAGATGTTCCCATATATATGATTAAGAACGGAAATGTGCTCTGCATATATTGCCTTTCATCTCACAATATGATTTGGGAGATGACTTTTTGTTCCTAGATCACTTAAAAGATCTTTGAAGCAATTTGTAGAGATATGATTCTGATGGTTTCTTTGTTATTTATGTAGGAGCTCTAAATGCTCCTCTTCTGATTAATGACAGCTATTGATTTTTTCCTTCCCTTTAGTTTTGTCAGTAGAGCTTACTTTCCTTCTGTGGAATCAGCATCCTCAAAGACATAAATTGCTGAATCTTAGAGAGCAAGTAGCATGGCATTTGATTCTTACAAAAAAAAAAGGGAAAAAGAAAAGCATTATTGTTATCCTTATTATTATTATTACTAGTCTGCTCCTTATTCTCTCTCCTTTTTCATCATTTTTCATTCTTAATCCTAGATTTTTAAGGTCTGTGTTCTTTCCCCTTTGTGAACAGACACATCCAAATTTTCTAGTAGATCAGGTGCATCTGAGCACTTAAGAGTTCCACTAATTGCTGATACATTTCATAGAATCACAGAATTTTTTTAAGTTGGAAAAGACTTCTAAGATCATTGAATCCAATCATCAGACCAGCACCATTGTGTTCACAATTAAACCATGTTCCCAGGTGCCACATCCAGAAGATTTTCTGAGTGCTTCCCCAGGTATGGTGGTTCTACCTCCTCCCTGGGCAGCCTGTTCCAATGCACGACCCTGTTTTCAGTGACGGAAACAAGGGTTTTTTCTTTTCCTAATATCCAATTTAAACGGCACAACTTGAGGCCGTTTCCTCTCATCCAATAAGTAGTTGCCTGGTAGAAGAAAATTACTCCTGCTGCAGTAGAACCTCCTCTCAGGCTATTGTAGACAATGATAATGTCTCCTGAGCCTCCTTTTCTCCTGTCCAGACAGCCCCAGCTGCCTTAGCCACTTATCACAGGACTTGTGTTCTGGACCCTTTCACTTGCCGTGTTGCTCTTCTGTGGAGACACTCCAGCACCTCAATGTCTTTCCTGAATTGAGGGGCCCCGAACTGGACACAGAACTCCAGGTGTGGCCTCACCAGTGGGAGTACAGGGCAATGATCCCTTCCTGGTCCTGCTGGCCACACTATTGCTGATAAAGGCCAGGATGCTGTTGACCTTCCTGGACACCTGGGCACATGCTGGCTCATGTGCAGCTGCTGTCAGCCAGCACTCCCAGGTTTTTTTCCACCAGTCAGGTCTCCAGCCACTCTGCCTTCAGCCAGAGTGGGCCAAGATGGCCTCTGACCACTACATCTATCACTAATCCTTTTCTGTTCACAAACAGCAGGTCCAGTGGGACCCCAGCCCTTGTTGTCTCCCTCATCCTTACTGTGTCAGGAAATTGTCCTCTAGGAACCTCCTGGACTGTTTCCTCTCTGTTGTGTTGTATTTCCAGCAGGCATCTTGTAATGTAATAATCCCTTATGAGGGGAAGGGCCTATGATTGTGAGAATTCTGCTTATAGAGTATTTCATCTCCCTCTTTGTCTTGGTGGTCTATAGTAGGATTCCCATCAGGATCTTCTTTTTACTCTGGGCACTGTAATAGTTTTGAAAGTGCTCACTCTCCCTTTGAAGAGTAAGGGTAGTAATTTGTTCTACTCTGCATCAGTACCGCTGTTTCTTTATGCAAATCTATTATATGGTATATATCCATATAGCTCCAGAACCATTCCACTGGAGGAACTGCTATATGACTCTCTTTGTGGGCTGTTTTGGTGTCTTGGTATCATGACATGAGAAAAACTATCTGCCAGCAGAGAGAGAACAATACAAAGGAAGTACAAACAGTGCAGATCATGTCAAGGGTGTGAACCAGGAACAACCGATAAAAGTTCATATCATCTTAAGTACACTCGTAACTCTGTGTGCCAAAGAATTGCCTTTGCTGGTTTTCAAACCACTGACATTGATACTGTGTACTCTTGAACCATTGTTTTTATGTCTTTGTTTCCTCTTCATCTTGGGTTTTGTTTTGTCTGTATGCTATCTTACTAATGATTCACTCTGAGCAACCAACCACATCACTTAACTCATTTCAAACAAACAGTGAAACCATTTGATTCAGATTTTTTGAGGTCCTCTCCCAGCAGTGTTGCAATACGAGTAATGAACATGTGTAAAAATATAAGAGAGAAAATAACTTTTTGAGACATTTTGTTTGTTTGTTAACATTAGAAATGTCTTCAGGTTAGAGTACTATATTCAGGTTGTTTGAGTAATGGCCGTGACTTCCCAGGGTCTGTAAGAGGGAAAGTGGTAGATTACTGCAACACGAGCTGCTTGGAAAGTATCCAGTAAAAACTTGAACCTCTTCCAGGAAAATAGGCTTTGAATGTGCTGACTATAACAAGAGAGCATTCAAAGCTAATTTGTTAGTGGGTTTGTTATCACATTTTACTTAAAAGTTGATCTCTTAAGATGTGTTGGGAAAAGAATTAAGGTAAGCATCAACATTTAGAATGGTGGTTCTAAAAATTACTGTTACTCAGATAAAAACCTTCAGCAAATCTTTTTTACCTAGTTGTGTACATGTGACTTTGGAGTTATTTTATTCCTTACTTTACACAGCCTAGAAGAATATACAGAAAAGAAAATACCATTAGTAGCAGCCAGATGTTATCTTTATTTGACGTGCGATAATGTGTTTTGAAAGCTTTACTTCAGTTTTTACTACTCAGCTGATTTAAATTACCATCTTCCTAAACTTATTACTAAAAAGAATGCAGTCTTCTTTTTTGGCTTCTTTCTGATTGCTGTGTTTACCCTGTGCTCTTATATTTTGTTTGTGTGTTGAATGCTCCTTAAAAACATTGCAATCTATTTTGTAATTCCATAGGGTATATTTCTTCCTAGTAACTGTTGATGTTTTTATCTTCAAATAATTCTGGAAAATTTACAGCATCATAAAGTCTGCCTTTCCAAGTTTTCACCTATTATGCATTAATGCTGAAGATGTATGCTTGACTTTATGCATCCTGTAGTCAACTGTGATGGGAATGTCTGAAGTTAACCACATGCTACACATGCTAGGAGTTTATAAATAACATGACCAAAGATAAAAAATTACAGAGAAGATGGAGAAGGGGAAAAGAAGGCATTACAGCAACTTCAAAAAAATTGTGTAGTTGCTCAGTTGGCTCATTTTCAGGCTTTCCTTGCAAGTTTTTAAATTGGGTCAGGTTTTATGATCTAAATTCATGCTACAGGCAGAAACAAGTGTGAACTTTTCTCATAGTGGAATATTTCTTTGTATGGAGAGTAACTATCTCCATACTTATGTCTCCATAATTTTGGCATTTTGATGACTAGAGATCACCCTTTTTTTACCACTTGGTAGCATTAATCTCATGCCCAGTGGGCTAAGGAATTGCCCATTATTCTATAACTTTCCATTCAAAGAAAGCTGCATGTAGGTCACCTGATGCTCACCAGTGATGTCCATAAGCAAGGGAAAAACAAAAGTCAGGTTGTTGTTGTGGGTATTTGAATACAGTAATAGGAAATGACAGAAATGTCACTTCATCTTTACCTTCTTGACTAAGCCTATTAGCAAACAGCATTATTAATTATAAGTGATTATATACCTTTTATTTCATTTTCCACTTACATATTTTGAGAGCAAAAGCCTACCAAGTGTTTCACTTGAATTTGGTTCCTTTCTGGTTTTGGACCAGTGCCTCATTTTTGGTGTTCAGCATTGCTCCTTTTATTGGAGGAGGTCATCGTCTTTCCCGTGCCAATACAGTCCTAGTCCACGATCCTCTGTCTGTTGAAGTTTTACTCCCACCCCATCTAACAGTATACAGCAGTATTATCCTTGTGTGGCATAGGATGTGGTGCTATGCTGAAATTTTGGGTGTTAGCTTAGACTTATTTTGCAGTCTCGTTTTCATACCAAAGTATTTTCTTTCTGCTGTTACAAAGTGACTTAATGACACTAAAATTCTACTGCATCAGTGAGTGACACTTTGTCACTTCTGAGGCCATGTTCTTACCAGATTTCAGGTTCCCATTACTTCTAATGTAAGAACTTGGTCTCTTCAGAAAAGTTCTCTATGGCAGAAAGGCTCTGGGTTAGGGTTTTTAATTCCCCGCTCTCTGCAGTTATTTTCAGAGCTCTCTGCAATTCAACTTGCAGTGAAAACACTTTAATTCTTGGGCAAGAGGGACTGGCGCAGTCCAGCTGTTCTGGGTGATCTCAAGCTGCTAGGCTGCTACTCTTAAACACCATATTATGTCTGAGTCATTAATGATATTCAGTACATCCAAGCTTCAGTCTGTGCTGTTGTCTTGCTGAGCTATGTAGAGAGATTCCTATCAAAGAGAAGTAAAAATGGGTATTACGTTCACAGCGCAGTTTTCTTCCAGCTCTTTGGAAACCATCCTATGTCCATAGAGGAGGTCATATTGTGCAGATTGGGAAGGTCAGTTGGCAGATCTGTATGGACTGTACAGTAGAGTGTAATGAGTGTTCCTCTTCAGTTGACAATATAAGAGTTAACAAGGAGAAAGCTCACTGTTGATATTCTCAGGCTCTTCTCAAAGTCTTTACTTTAAGCCACGGGCAGATTCAGACAGAGGTCTTCATACTGTGGTTTGTAGCACATTATCAAATAGGAATAGGAAATTCCTTGCTCAAAACCAGGTAGCAGAACACAGATTATTCCGTTCATCCCTTTTCTTTTGCTCATTCTTCTCCTCCCTCCCCAAGTCAGGCATTCCAGGTTGGTGTAAGGCAGCCTCATTCAAACCCTGAAGCTAAACAATACATATTTTCTCTTGCTTTGTTTCATTGTAGTTAATTTAATATTCTGAAGAATGAAGCATACTGCCATAAAAGCATCAAGCAAGCAAAAAGGGTTTGATGCGTTCTGCAAGAAGGAACAACTGCTGGAATGACATGGGTTTGCAAGCAGGAAAAAGATTCACCCTTTCCTTCTTCTTCCAGTTGGAAGAATGTTCTTTTTGGGGTTTTGTTGTTTGGTTTTGATTCTGGTGTCTGCCTCCCACCCTCTTCTGTATTTTTATTCCCCCATAGCTTTCTTGTAGGTCATTGCCCTATTTTCTCTAGTACTGGTCTGGATTAGGTGATGTGTGCATGCCACTGCCAGTCTGATTCCGCTGCATGAGGTTTATTTCCAAGCAGTAGAGAAAGATCTGTACTTTCAGGGTGGGGTGTCAAGGGAGTTCTGTGTAAAGTGTGCTGCAAGGATTATCTAGTGTGCTGTGACTTGCATCCTTTTACTTTCAGCTCACTCTTATATAAGTAAGTCTTAGAAGTTTTAAGTGGAATGGTTTTATACAAAGCAAGTTAAGTTTTTGATTCTTCTAAAGTCCAGTGTACAGACATGCGAGTGGGAGAGAACAATCCTAGAAGACTTAGGATTTGACTTGTCCTGAGCAATAACTGCTTGAAAATGAAAATTCCAGGGTAAACTGGCTTTTCTATGAACAGGAATTAGTTGGATGGTTAGTGTGTAAGTCTTAAACCTGAAGAGATCTCTCTTGGGATATATTAAACTAAACTTTTTCACCTGTTTGGTTTTTGTTGTTGATTTGTCAGGGTTTTTTTCCGCTGCCTTTCCAACAAATAGCAACAGTCTGTCTACCCTACATTGGTTAGTATAGCACAGAGCTTGATGCAGCCCTGGTTGAGGTCAAGCACTCCAATTCGAACCTCTCAAGGGCTTTCTCTATGTGTTGCCAGTGTACTGGTAAAAATGACTTTAAACTCTTGTCAGTGCAGTTACTGGTGCATGCATCACAGTCCCACTCAAATAAACCTGTCACAACACAGAGTCAGCAGCTAGAGAAGAGTACAAGGGCAGGCCTCTAGCTTTTCATTCGAGCATCACTAAACGTGCACAGAGTGCCCAATTATTTCAGCATTATTGAGCAAGCCTACAGGAGGACCCAAGCCTTGCTACATTAGATTTTCTTTAGTAATTTGCTCAAGTACCGCTGAGGACACTTAAAGGGCTTAAAACGGTGGCTGCAACCAGTTTCCTTTTCTGGATTGTTAATTCAGGTTTTCTCTTTCAAATTAACTTTCACTGCATGCTGTGCAGTAGCGCTGGGAGAACTGTTTAACACTAATTTTCTCAATTTTCAGCTTTTTTTTCATTATATAACTGCTTGTGCAGTTACGTATGTTTTGATTAGATGTGTACATGGTGCGTTTCTACTAGAAAGAGAAAAGCATAATACTTCTGTCAAAAAATAAAAAAATCACCAAATTTTTGTTGTTGTTGTTTTCCAGTTCAGTCTGAGTTTTACCAAATATGTTGTGTCCAAACATCTGGACATTTTTAAGGCACCAGAATGTTTGTGAGCATTGATATCTTGGATCGATCAGATGCATTGATTGATCTGATCAGTCACGGTTGATGCAGGTGATCAATTAGATAATCCCCAGCTCCCTGAACAAATTCAATATCTGGCTTTTGTTTTTCACAGCAGCAACAACTCCAAGCCCAGCACTTGTCACATGGACATGGTCTTCCTGTGCCACTCACTCCGCACCCCTCGGGCCTGCAGCCTCCAGCCATCCCACCCATTGGCAGCAGTGCTGGTCTCCTGGCACTCTCCAGTGCACTGGGGGGGCAGTCCCACCTCCCAATTAAAGACGAGAAGAAGCACCATGATAATGATCACCAAAGAGGTAGGCACTGCCAGAGGAGTGTTTGGCTTTGGTTTCCTTCTTCTTTCTTTAAATTCCCCTGTTTAAAGCAAGCAAAGGTGGGGAGGGAGGAGCAATTTTCAGAAGAGTTCCTAGCTAATTACTTCAGTGTTTATTATCTAGTAGTAACCAGAAATTGTGTTCAAATGCTAGAAATCCAGTTTTATAAATCTGGCTGTACCACATTAATAATTAACTGTACAGAAAAGTTAACATCTGTGCAATATATTATTTAACAGACATCAGGATTCTTTCTTTGGAGTATGATAAATGTATAATTTTATGTAAACTAACTAGTATTTTTCTCTTTCTTTCTTCCCCCACATGCCCATCCCCTGCCACTATAACTCCCCCTCCTTACACATGGGCGCTGCTCTGCATGCAGACAGAGACTCCATCAAGGTAGGATTCCATTTCGTGGGTGTAAAGGGTAGCTCGACAGAGCTGTGTGAACACTGCATTTTTCTGAAGCGTGGCACAGAGTGTGGAAAAAGTCACAAACTGGAACTGGATTGTGATGCTTGTGTTGGTTGGCAGCACCCTGCATAGCCTGTGTGTCACATCTAGGCAATGGCTGGTAGTGGGGCAGCTAGGATTGCAGGCAACATGATGACCAGTGAATTTACTGGAAAAGCATTAAGGCTGTTCTTGGGTGGAAAGCAAGGTCTGTTCAGGGTCTGTGTCCAAGCTTTTCAGACAGACAGAATAAGCCAGTAGTCTAAATTCATTTGGATGCTCTATATTGTAATTCTGGTATTTCCTTATAATGCTGTTGAAGAAGGAGAGCTCTGTTGCTCACAGGGGGAGATACAGAGTGCTGCCTGCTGTCCTGTAGTTGGAGTGGAGTGACCTGCCCTTCCCTCTACCCTGATGAATGTGGTACTGAAGCTTGCACTGAGGATTCTGCTTTCCTTTTCCAAAAATTAATTTGCAGGTTCTGAGTGACTCTGCAGCATATCTGTATCCCGTGTAAGGTGATGTTCATAAGTGGATGTAATAACATCCCTTGCAGCTTGTATAATTTTGAGCATTCAGTCATACAAGTATGATTCAGTGACATACATCCTTTTCCATACTGGTAGCCATCAGGGTCTTTCAGGGACTCCTGGGGTTTTAATGCTGCAGATGGAGAGATGTCCTGTCCTCTTCCTTGATGGGTGTGCTCTCCTAGTTTGCGCAGTTTTCAGAAACACAAGATCAAACCTTATTAGGTGCTGCTGTGTGTGAAAAGAAAGATACGCTTCTCTTAGAAATGGCAAGACCTGTATCAACCTCATGGAGCACTTAGAAATAGTTTTTCAAGTTTCTAGTGGTGCTTTTTTTAGGAAGATATAATATATTCTTGGGGTTGGGGAAGTGATGGAAGAGAGGTTCACAGCATGAGTCTAGTGTGCATTAGACAAGATCAGCAGGATGTTGTCAGGCAGATATTACTAGTGTTCCCTTTATGGTGTTGGGAGAAGCATGGTTCTGGGCACAGGCTTTGCCCCCACTAGAGACCTGTCCATCCAGGCCTGACACAAGAGCTGACACCTTGGTTCTTTGGCAGCTACAGGGGGAATGTGTCCCACAGCCTGTCCCAGCACACCCATTCTGCCACTGGCACTCCTAACATGTCCCAGCCAAGCGCAACCGAGCCAATAGTTGTCAGTTTTGCTGTTACACACATGGCTCTGCATAACAACCGGGAGCTGACAGGAACTGTCAGTTGTCACCGTGAGCAGCAAAGGCACTGAAGCTGTCTATCTGCCGACGTAAGACAACAGCCTGTTGAATTTCTTGTCAGCCTCTTTGTCACAAGGACTGGAAACTGCTAATACTGCTTAATGAAATAAGGTGGGAGCACACATTAATGATGATTTCCCTAGAAAACCCAGTCTTCATTGTGAACAGATAAGTTTAGTCCATTTCCTTCTTCGTGCACTCAAGCTCACAGATGCGAGTGGGGGGGATACCTAACTGTGAGAGCACAAACCCATGTGGTTGCTTGAGTAAGTTTGCTTATCTTTATAGCTGAAACCATGATGATTTCATTCAAGAAAATGACTGAGGAGAATTGCTGATATATGCCATTCACTGTTTCTGAACAATATATGCTAGTCATGTTTCTGTAACATTTGTGAGGTGTTGGGGTGTTTATGCTGGCATTGATATTAGGGTGAGCATTTGTACTGAAAAGGCTGATTTTTTCTGAGATTGATTCAAAAGTGCCATTACTCATACAGCTTCTAGAAGGAATGAAGGGCATCTACTTTGTGCAGTTTGCTTTGAAATGATAAGTAGATGTTTGTCTTGCACGGTGCTCAGGTTGTGTGTCAGCATTATGAGGCTTACTGCCAGCTTTGCAAGGTGAAATAGTTTGCTAATTTCCTTAAATGTTTTCAGTGATGCCCAGAGTAGCAGTTAGTTGCTTGTTCAATCGATCCCTCCTCCCTTAAGTGGTTCCCGGTTAAGAGAGGCTTTTTATGATTGTCTGCCGTGTGACTTGAGACAGTTTTTGTCAGCCAGAACCAGCTGGAGTCTGTGTGCTTGTATGAAATAATTTATTCATGCAGGATAATGCTCCTTAACATTTAACAGGTGATGAACGTGACATAAATTTCCTTCTTCCTTTTAATTTTTCCCTTTTCTCTTCCAATGTGCAAACAGGCAGGCTCTGGTACTCTAAATAGTAAGTAATTTTTGGCCATCTGTCAAAAGGAAATTTCAATACAAATTTAAATTAATGATGCCTGAAATTTTTTATAGCTCCTCTAAAAGCCTCTAATGTGCAGAAAATTCTGAATCTGCTGGTAGTAATTAGTGTAGCATGTAATGAGGATATGGGCAATGTTATACAGCCCCAGTGTAACGTTTTGATATGGTAGCAAAATTTTGATTTATATAAGGTTGTGCCTGGGTTTAATTGTGAGAGACACTTTAAAGTGTTTTCTTGCTGATATAGATTATTAAGCAGGGTGGATTTTAAAATAGCTCATGAATTGTAAATTTACGCTTTAGTGTGCAATTCAGATAACAAAGGTACAGTACCCATTTCTACAAAGAAATGAATTTGGAATGACCCATTTCTTGCCAGTACTTAGATCGCTTTGGATTTGCTGAGCAGTTTTCTTGCTGAAACTTGCTGTCTCTAGCTGTGCCGGTCCTGACTCCTCTCTTAGCTCAGGCCAGGGAAATGGCAGTTTGCATCACTCTACCAGACATGACATGTTATGCCTGATCCTGCCCAGCACCTCCCCTGACTGAGTAGTTCACTGCTGACACTGAGTAGTCAACTACAGATAACATGAGGAACTGTTCCTAAATAATAGATCAGCATTGACACAGCAAGCTCTGTGGAGAAGGGCAGGTTTGGGAGCTCTTTGATTTCTTCTTGGATCCAGTCCTCCAAATTCTTTGCAAAGTTTGAGGTATGGGAAAGTTCTAAATGCAGTAAACTGGGTCATGGGAGTGCTCTTTGTGCAATGGCAAGGCTGTGGAGCGGACAGAAGGAAGGGAAGGGTGGCATGTGCCAGAGCTGTGCTCTAAGTGCAGCCCTGGCTTAAGGGCTCTGAAGGAATATAATGTGTTTAGACAGAAAGACAAACAGCTCTGCAGTTAACTGCACAGCTTTTCATGGAGGACTTGGTGTGTCTCCTTTTCAAAGCCATTAAACTTCTTTTTTTTACAAGAGAAAAAAAAAGGGAAAATATTATTGTTTTAAGTGGATTCTTTCTTGCAAATTGCACAAGTTTTTTTCCACCTCCTCTGAGAACTCTTGGTGCAGGAGGCACATCCTTCTTTCCAGCCCCAGTGTCATCTCTTGGACGAATGTGGCAAAAGTTTCTCTTGTGCTTAACAAAGTTCCTTTTCTAATTCATTCTCTTTGGAGAAGCTGTGGAAACATCTTGTGTAAAAAAGTTCCACCTGACAGAAAGTGGTGGACTGCTGGCACTCTCTTCCCATAACTCTCAGTGCAGCAAATGGAATGAAAGAGCTCCCAGAAGCTGGCTGGGCTGTGTGCCTGCCAGAGGTAGCCTGGATGTCCCTGAGCAGATTGTTCAAGAACCTCAGAGTCTCCTGAAACATGTGGATTCACACACAGGATCCAATGTGTGTAAATTTTTATCACTTCTAATGTAGATCTCTTGTTCTTTATATGCCTATTGTGCGTTGCCTTTCTTTTGGGGTTGGTTGGTTTGTTTCTTTGGGTTGTTTTTTGGTGTTGGGTTTTTTCTTTATCTGATTTTAAAATTATTTGGGGCAGAGACTTGCCAAGGTGATGAAACCTTTTTTCATTTTGATCTGTTTCAGCAGTAACAAGTGCCAATAATTGAAAATTGCAGTCTTGTGACAGAAATAAAAGAGCTAGTTGGAGATTCTCTGGGGGAAAAAAAAAGAATTTCAGAAGAAAAGATATGAAATAATGCATCAAATGGAGCTTTGGGGTAGACTTCTGGCCAACATGCCGGTGAATTGGGAGAAGTCTGTCAGGGCAAATTGAGGTGAATTTAGAAATAAAATTACTTTTGCCTTAATCTGTGTGAAAGCTAATAATTACACATGTGGGCGATACAGGGAAAGTGGATGAATGTAATTCGCACATTGCATTTACATTTGTGGTAGCAGGTGCTCCAGTGCTTCTCAAGCTGTTAGCCACTATTAAGTGTTTAGACCTGTTTTCATTTAGTTGTGAGTAGGCTGCTCACTCCTGAATCTGTGAGTAACCTGATGCTTGGAGGAGTTGTGTGAATGCACTTCTGAAAGTATAAGATACTTTAAAATAAAAATCCCCCAACATCTAATGTAAGACTTCTGGATATTACCAAATGTAATTTATGTTGCTGACTTTGTTCTGCTGATAGAGGAACACCACATTAGCTGCTGTTATGTGGACTTTGCCCTAATTCTGTGGACTTTGCCCTAATTATCAGATTTCTTTTAAATGGGACTTCTTCTAGAGGCATGAGTGTCCTGCCAAATGTCTCTGCATTGTGTCTATTAAACAAGCCAAAAAAAAGTGGTTACCTGTTACAAACTTGAAGAAATTTGCAGAATTTATTTCCTGATAATTTTGTTATTTGGCCAATTAATCACCATTCAGCTAAAAAGCATTTGACAGGCTTGTTAAAATGCAGAGATTTCAGACTGATATCATGGATTCTGCTTGTACATTTTGCCGTGCAGGAATGAAGCATTGCATGTATTTTGCTTTCTGCTATGATGAAGCGGTAGTTTTAAACAGAGCGGATTTGAACTACACTGCTCTGCAAAGAGGTGTGTTTTTGATGTTCGTGGGTGTTTTGGGGGTAGCATTACCAAATAATGACGAGTAACTTCTGTTGGCTTCTGATACAGTAATTTTTTTCAGTATTAATTGATATCTGCCTCTGGGCATGTAAGCTGTGCTGAATGTAACAGGTGCCCTAATTCCAGAAAATGTGTTGTAATTGTTTGTTTGTGGAACAGATGAATAAATATCTGAGGGGCATAGCTGGTCCTCAGGTGGTGAACGTGAGTGGATTAATGATGTGATTGGGTGAGACATGCTTGTTTGTTGCAGTCTCATCCAGTAACTGTCTGCCGAAGCAGAACAAATATTAATTAGCAAGGTCCTGTTTGTTGTCTCAGTCTATCTTATGGAGCTTATTTTTTGGCACTGCATTTTTTTCTTAATAACATTTTCATGGCTAAACTTGTAGTATGTGATTCAAGCCCTGTGGTTTTTAAAAGGAACATGAAACTAAACCTCAAGTGTGTGTCTCCCTGCTGTGTTTTTTTCTTCTTTTCTCCTCCCTGCCCCAACTGAGCTTTAAATTTCTTTCATTCATGCAGTATCACATCTTTAGTCTTTTTCAGGAGGTCATCTGGGAAGTTTAATTTAGTGTAGAGTACTCATATTCATATGAAAGTGACAGCATATATACTGGCATCAAAGAATTAGCTGCTTCTGCTAGTTTTGATGGCTTCACCTCTTTTACCCAATAGCTTTCTACCCACTTCTGTCTATTAATGGCACACTGTCCTCCTTTCTTACATCTTTCTGCATGTTACCACAGGGTGATTTTTACTCAGTGGTGTGCTCACATTTGGTCAAATTCCTGTAGTGCATCCCACTGTCAAACTTTTATATTGCCACTTGGTGATGTAGGGTAACTCAAATATTCTCTCTCCAGATGCTCTCTTCACCCAGAAGGCAAATACATACATGGACTGTAATTTCTAACCTGAGCAGTCATGTCTAATTATTTCCATGGCAACAGACTGTGATGTTGATAACACAGGATTATGATTTCACATCATAGAGTAGGAAGAGGAAGTTTGCTGGAATGAGGAGGTGGGTGGAAAGGTCTCCAGTGTAAAGACTTTGACAATATAATAACTGGGAGAAGAGAAGTAAAGGCAGGAAATTAATTTGTTTATTCTATCTCTTCAAGCATTGTAAGCATGAAATTAAAATCGTACTTTACATGCTGGAATTCATGTCTTACACTAGTTTACTCATGGTGGATGAATTGGAATGAGGAACACATTTAGAGGTCAAGTTACATAGATGTTTGTCAATGTAATGGGAAAAAAATAAACGTATCAATTTTTGTCAAAAGTGGGACAAAGACTAGGTTTTTGACTTACAGATTTCTGTTGGTTGCTGTGATTTTTTTCCTTTTTTTGCGGGTTTTTTTTTTTTTTTGAACATCTAACATTTTGATTTTCTCATTAAAGCCCTCAGGTCCAAAGTAACTTGAAACATCCCTTATTTTTACATGATTCAACGGATTCCTTGGGCATGCAGATTATCTACTAAACGGACGGAAGGAGTGTGCCTTCTGGATTCAGTGACATGTATGACATGCATTGGAAGTTTCTGTCATATGGGTGAAGTCACTGAATGCTAATAGTATATTTGTATGGCTCTTCGTATTTGTTTTCTGGCACTGGGAAAGGAACACATTCCTAGTCCAAGATGATGAATTTAGTGAAATGGGTAGTCTGACTGATATGCAAGTTGTTATTCAAGATTGTTGAGTGCAACATGAACTACAAAGTTTTAGCTGTGCTTTGAGGGAAAAAGCAATTAGACCGGCCAGCAGGAATTGGCCATTGAGGGAAGTTTGCAGGAAAATTGCACTGTTTCCTGCCTCTCTTTGGTACAGCACTAATTGAGTTGAATAATTAATTAAATATCTAAAGCTCGATTAGCCTATTCTGCATAGCAATTTGAAAAGTTCTGTCTTTTGTTAGGCGACATTTGGCCTTTTGAAGAACAAAAAATTGGAAATGCTAATGTTTTTCATCCAACTAAGGGAAGAAAATAAAAATGTCTCCATAGCAACAAAGCTTCTTTCTACATGGTTTCCTAAAATATGCCTGAACCAGAAGCAGATGCCTGATTTGAGAATCTCGCCTTCTTCAATGTAAACAAATAACTTATAGGCAGGTGTTGGAAATAATATGGAAATCCCATTAAAGAGCCTTGGGTTCCTGTCAGTCAGGAAGCCCCTGCCACAAAGGGGTTGGTTGTCTGAATAAAGGAGGCAGAGTAAATTCTCGTTAGGCTTTAGCTTTTCCCAGGAAATGATTGTCTCTGCATGCTCTTTCTCCTGCAAGTCTGAATGCAAGCCGTTTCTTCTACTGATCCCTTCTGCCACCCTTGCTTTCTGCCTCTCTTCTCCTGCTGGATTAGCGCTTGATGTCAGTGGTGGCTGCTGCTGCTGCTTGGGGTGTTGTGTCATTTGTGATTTTAACCCCCGTTCCCTCCTGCCCCTCCCATCTGCAGCCCTGCCTTGGCTGATGAGAGGACAGCTAGGGGAGACACCTGACACTGGCCTGGAGTAAGGAGAGGAAGGGAAGTGCTCTATGTGAATTTATAAATTTTGGTAAAGGTTTTGGCATGGGTGGTTTGCTGGTGTTATGTATTGGGGTTCCAATTAAAAGTGTGGTTTTTCATGTGTCGTGTGTCTAGAAGTTGGTGAAATGGTTTTCATTCTTTTTAATCTTCTTTTGAAGTTACTGAGAAAACATGCTTTCCATCACTTATCTGTTAGTCTAGTATGACACTTCTGTTACATCTGCACTTTCTGATGTCAGTTTTGTCCCCAGACATGGCTGTTCTGAGGTCTGCCTTACAACAGCTTACCTGCCAGCTTACCTGCAGACTGTGGGTGAAAACTTCAGTGCAGGGCAGGTGGGAGCAGGTGCTGAGGACATGCTTTCCAGGGTCTCTGGGCTGGAAATGGAGATGATGTGTTTGTCTCCTCACATCCAGTCTCTACGTTCCTTGTCATGTCAGACATAGTGGTGCTCTTAATAACACTCAGAGGGTTAAATGTGGATAAACACAAAACAAGGCTTCTGAAAAGCCTGAAGATTATCATGCAGCATTTCTCGGACTATAGCCCCCGAGACGCACTTCATAAAGCCAATAAAGCGCGCGCTGGTGGTCTCCCGTTGCCCTGGCAACAGACCACAGGGCACCCTGTGTGTGAAATGCATGAACATCTGCGAATTAATCTTTTTTAGTTTGTTCTTTCCTTGGCACCAGTGGAGCTGTGCTGGCTGGTAGCAACAGGGCTAGAGCTGGAGGGTACCCGAGGGATGCCCCAAGCTCCTGGCAGAGGAGCCAGAGCCAGGTCCTTCCCCAGCAGTGCTTCCAACAATGAAGGGATTGAAGGAATTCAGCTTGATGTCACTTTTTTCTGGGATGCTGTTAACTTGCGTTTGGGTGCATTGGGGGAAGAAATTTAAAATGTAATTTTCCTAAGCTGAGGTATTGTTTGGCTTGTTGGTCTTACATGAAAAAGTGATCCAAGAGGAAAATTGAAGTACAGTCTTGTGTCCGCATGAAATTTTTACTGGACTTCATCACTTGTGTGCTTCACTGTCACAAGACTGTAGAAGAAACAGAACTTGAGGGCTAGAAAGTCTCATATAAATCGTAAAACGGAGACGTGTAGCCAAAAGTCAGCAATGAAGCAGCTGACCCGGCAAGAGACCCAGCCACAATCATGCTTAAGAGATGCAAATCCTGGAGATGGTATTTTCCATTGCCTCCTGAAGGAATTATGGAGACCACTAGCACAGGGGTTATTGACTTCCTGTCAGTTCCCTGTTAGGTGCCGGGTGTTCTCTTCCCTTCTGCCACCCTCACCCCTGCTGCGGTGCACCACGGTACAGGTTCCACGGCTGGTTCCAGAAGCTGTGCTGGCTGCTGGCTCTGACTGCTGGCTGCCAGCTCAGGGCTTGCCCCAGCTTTCCACCAGGTCTCAGGGAGGACTGTAGGGGGAACACTGTAAATGTTTTATCATCAGCAATTGCTGGATGCAGGCAGTGTTTTAATGAAGTATTGGAAGTGAAATGCCACTTAAATCTGCTAATTGCTTTAAAAGGACAGTGGATTATTCTGTATCTCTTCTTTTTGGTCTGCAGACTTAACAAAGAGTACCAAGCAGCTTTTAAGTGAGGTATAGAAGCCAGTCCAGTGCTACTTGTTTGCATACGAATATTAGTCGACACAGCTGCACCTCTGTTTTTCTGCCACTCAAGAGGCAGTGAATACAGCTGTGGGAGTGTTCTTAATGCATACTTATGAGTAAGTGGGGCGGAGGGGTAGGAGAAGGAAAAGATTCAACATGGGTTGTTCCTTTTTTGCATTAACTGGGTGAGCTGTCTACCATAGATTTACCATTCAGAGAAGCTGGCATATTTCAAGCCACTCTGTTGTTTGAAAGAGGGCGTACAGTATTTTCTTTGCTATATTAATCTTGACAAAATAAAAAATAGCAAATTAATAAAAATAAACAATAACACTGATTTTGCTGGCAGGGTCGTGCTTTGTCAGACTGGCATGTTCTGCAGATGTGCGGTGCAGGCATATGGAAAAAAGGCCAGGAGAGGTGTCTCCCAATTACAGCGTCCCCCAGAAGGGTTTTCTGCAGATGTGTGTGGTTTGTGTTTGGCACAGACCACACACAACATAAAACTCTTCAGCTATGACAGAGTATTGTTGAGTCCTTTTCTCTTTTTATTATATTTACAAAGTGGACTGACTGTATAGAAATCACTAGTTACATTGAGTTGAAAAGCCAGGGCTGACCTAAATAACATAATGCTTTGTCTTGTGATCTTCCAATACCAGGCATTAGGAAATTGTTGTATTTAGCTTGTAGTAATTGTACCTGTGTATTTATATATTTCTCCTTTCTCCCTGATATATTTGTTGAAGCCATATCTGTTGATGCTTTGCTTCTGTCTTGCCTCTCCATTTCTTTTAAAAATATAAAACTGCAATTTATTTTAACCCTGAAAGAAATTAATGTTTTGCTTTTCTTCCCTGCTTTGAGAAAAGTTTTGTGCTATGATCTGCAACTACTATTTTGTAATGAGCCTTGCTGTCCAATACTGCAGTTTATGAGAAGAATTCAGTGTCTGAATAATTTAAAACCAATATTTTTAAAATAAATTGCAGTAAACATTGTGAGGTTAGAGAAACCTTTTTCTGCCATTCCCTTGCAATACAGTATTTTTCTGTGTGCCATGTCAGGATGTATAAATGACAGAAGAGTAGCAAAGGGACCCCACCTTAAGCATAAAGGTATCTGTCCATGATCCGTTTGTTGCCCTTAGAAAAAGTAGTGTGTGCTCACCATCTAGGGTAGCCTAAAAGCTTTGTATTGCACTGCAGGAGTTTGAAAGCAGTAAAGTTATTTTCCAGATCTGTAGGGCTCTGGTGTGCTTTATGAAGGTTTTCTGGTTAGCAGTGTTACCTTCACCTATGGCAAAGGCTGGGGGTGCCATTTTTTCAATGCTTCTTCGCATTCTGCTGGATGAGGAAGAGGATACACCATCAAAAATTGTGATGTTATCTCTCTTTCCCATACTTTCTAGGGTATTCAGTATCAGATTGTTTCTAGTGTATCCAGCATCAGAGGTTTGTTGCATTTAATCTGCACAAGTCACAGCTCTTTTGATACCAGCTGTTTTCTGTTGTACGGTATCTCTCTACATTACCCTCTCTGTTGTGTCTTTGGTCTCCGTGAACCTTAAGCAATTTTACAGATTCTGCTAATGACTGTTACAGTCCTGTTAATACTAACAAACAAACTTAGTACTGCAAATAGCAATAACCTGATTTTTAATAGTAAATCTAACAGAAGTTTCCCACCAAGTAGTGTAGGGCTGTAGTGGGTACTAACAGCTGTGGTGATCACAGCGTGGTGGAGCTGCTGCTATTTAGTAGACAAATGTTTTATGATTGTTTTGAACAGAAAGAGGAAGAAAACTTTATTTGATAGAAGAAGTCTCTCATGTTGACAACACACAACACCAGATTGCTACAGTGCAATCACTGCAAAGCCTCATGTTTTGCAAACAAAATATGTTGCAGATTCTAATTATAAAAACAAAAATATGTTCTTTAATTTGACATACAGAGAGAATTTTTCTTACTCTTTTTCTAAGTCTTAAAACTGCCAGGAATCCTCTCTGGAATACTAGTTACTCAGTGTGCGCAACTGTTACTGTAGATGTCAAAAATAAAATATTCATAAGTGTATTTGATATTGTATTCTGGCTCAAGATACATATCCAAGATACGGACAACACTGCACTGTGATGTGTATGTAAACTGGTCCTAGAAAAACATTTGTTCATATCCAGGGTTGTTCTTGCCAGTAATGAGATAAAATCAAAACAAGCACCATTTGTTACCTAATTTGCCCGTTTTCTTTAAGTTTGCTAAAAGTTTAAAAATAATACGTTCATGTAATTGAGCAATTGTGACAAAAGCCAGCAAAGTCAGGGAAGCAGACATCTGAAGGTGGCTGTTTCCCATACTTAAATGGTGATTAAAGTAAAACATGTAATGCATAGCACTGGGTTCTATGCAGTAAGACTACTTTGTCCTGCTCTTTGAAACTGTAAACATGAACCTATGTTCAGGTGTGTGAAACCTCGGGAAGAAGGTGAGTGAGCATTTGGCTTGTGTCAAATGAACATGGGGGGCAGTGGAGGAAGAGAGATATGTGGGAATAAATGCATGTTTCCTCTCTGCATTTACCTGACTAGCTGCTGTGCTTATTTTTACCTACACTTTACATACTCTCTGGAGAGAACTCTTCTACAATTCACATGAAAAATAGGAAGAAAAATTATACACAACCTTGATTATGCTGCATAGAGATCAAGCAGCTAGTAAACTGATGCATGCCTAACACTTGTATGTTAAAAGCTGTGTGTTCTTTATACCAGAAGCAAGGTGTAAGAAGGCGTTTCCTCTAAACATTAATGCTTTTCAGGATCATGGGTTACCATTGCCCTCTCTTACGTCACAATGTGCCTTATGTTCCCTTTTCTCCTGTAGGACATCTGGTGGTTCCATGGAAATATTTGAAGAGCCATCATTTAGCAGTTTGAAGGGAAAGCCTTGAATAATTCACACAACAAATGATTAGGCAAGCACTTGTCTATCTAACTGAATTATTCTGCATGTTTGCTGAAGCAGTTAAGCAGCAGAACAGCATTTTCTTCTCTGGAGGCTTTACAGTGGTAGTATTGACCCACCTAGTTATTGGGTTTCAGCCTTTTGTTGACACTGTTGTAAATGAAAGCAGTCTGGACAGGCACTGAGCAGCTGGGCTGGATAATTGTGAAGGATTCATGCTTGTTGCTGTTACCCTCAGTGTTTGTAGTGGGTTGTTTGCTTTGACTTTTGTTGAACTGTTGACAAAAGCATTAGATACAAATGGGAACAAATAAAGTGGTGAGATGCCAGGAGGGCTTGGCAGAAATGGTGGTATTCATTCCAACTTAAATGGCGAATGTCGGCACTTTGTCTGGATGGGTAACGGAAGGTGTATTCAGCATTTATGTGCTTTTCCCTCCCCTTTCCCTTTCTTTCCTTACTGATAAATACTTTTTGGCAATCAGGTGAATAAAAACAGAGCAGAGGCAATTTCACTATTACCTTAACTCCTTGGCACTATGTTTTTGAAGCTCTCTCTGACTGGATGTCTTGCTGGGAAAATCCAGTTCCTGAAATGAAAGGATTAAGTACATAAAGGGAAGGGGAGAAAAAAAAAACAAACCAGAGAGAAAAGGACGGGGGTGTAGAAGGGCTAGAGATGAGGAAAGAGAGGCTTAAATAGAGCGGTATACACTAAGTAGTATAGCCAGCAAAATTGAAGTCATTTACTGGAACGTTTTTAATTTGGTTTAAACAAAATACTCTTTTGTATATTCAAATGGGGAGTAGCTCAGCTGTTGTGAAGCCAGAAAATTAATGGTATTTTTAGTGAAATAACAAATGCATGTCAACAACATAGCTGTGGATGATAATGTTGGCATTTTATTCATGAGGAATTATCAATGCAGGTTACTGGACAACATAGTGTGACTGGAATGATTGAGCACAGGGGGGAAGCGGCTGTCCTTCTGTAAGATGATTTCATTTTACATTTAGTCCTTCAGGAAGAGAAGAAGGAGATAGAAAGAAAGCATTTAAAAAAACATGTCTGAAATACTTGTCCTTGTGGTTTCTGGGTCCCAGAGACTAACCTTTTTAGCTCTGACTCATAGTTTTCTGGCTGTCCTCCTTTTCAAGTCAGTCTTGAGGGATGGCAGAGTATAGATGCAGAAGAATAGCATCACATTAGGATATCTTTGCCAAAACTACCAAAAAGGTAGTTTTGGCCCTGGAGGAGCTGCAGGTTTACTCTAGCCATCTCTGGCACTTGAGTTTTGTGCCTCAGAAGTGTTGTTTGCTTGGGACCCATAATGCATCTAATGTGTTGTGAAATATGGTTATGCTGGCTGGTTGTGGAGGAAGTTAGCGTACATTCTGGTTCTTTTTTATGGAAAGACTTGCCACTTGGCAGGAGAGATGCTTTATGTTTGTTATTTTGACTGTAGTTTTCTTGTAGTGATCAACTTCAGAGTGTTGTGCAGATCAGCTGGAAAGTGGCAAGTCACATTTACAGGGGTGACTGTTACAGTCATTAGCAGAATTTCCACTGCAGTGGAAGAAAAAGGTGCTGTTCAGTAGTGCTGTGTAAAGGCATACAAAGGTATTCCTTGCCTCTGCTGTAACATGTGCACCTGCTGGTATCTGAGGTAGCCACAGGGTTTTGGGGTACCAGTGTTGTGATATGCAGGTATTTTTTGTCTCCTGCCTTTGTGGATCTCCAAGTTGTCCTAAAACCAAATGCTATAGTAGCCAGGTAATTATGGTGTTCCTGGACCAAATTTGAGTAATTGTCTGTGTTTTCATTATTCCCCTTTGTTATGGTTGCTATATTTTTCCTGTTCTCATCATGATAAGAAAAGAAGGGAAGCACAAAAAAAGATAAGGAAGAGATTGCCTTTCACTGCTGTCACTGCTAAAGTTTCTCATAACATGTAGGATGTTTGTTGTGTTAAACCATGTTGACATCAGCAAGAAGTGTTTTGCCCTGATATTAATACTGTGAGATCAGGCCTGAATTTGTTGTTAATCCTACAAATAGTAAAACAAAGGGTAGAAATACCAAGCTATTTCTAGCAAACCTACTAGGAGTGGTGTTACTATACATATCAGTTTGTGCATGATGAATCCCCAATTCTTTTCTTTTTGGGAAATACGCATAACCAACGCATAAATTCTAAAGGGAGCTAAAGGTATTATGATAGCAAATTTCAGCCTTGATTGAAGGTAAAATGAGGACTTTTTGAAATGCAGGGACTTTAAGCCCAGTCAAAACAAATATATTCCATAATCGTGTTTGAAGAGCATTTGGGAAACACAGTTTTGGATTACCTAAATTGTGTGAGAAGTCACAAAAACTAACTTTTGAACATTCTGTGGCATTGCCTTACTTTTTAGACAGGCTTGGATAGTTTTGTGTTTTCATGTGAAATGTACTTTTCCCTGTACTTAGAGCTAGCTCATTAGGGTAATCTGGTTTGCCTGCAGATCTGTAAGGGCCTCAGGTTTTGCTTTACCTGGAGTTTCACAGACCTTAGACCAGGAAGCAGGAAAGTGCTTCTGGAATGAATTTTCATTGAAGTAACAGAAGTGTTGAGTGAAGCAAGGAGGGAAAGAACTGGTATACTACATAGGTGGAGATTGAATTAGACTCGGTGAAATCACAAAGTGATTATGCATTGTGGGGCAGCATTTTTTTGCACTGTCTGGTGTGAGATAATACACAACTGGAGTTCTAAGCTGGCCAGTAGGAATAAGAGTGGATATGGGAAAGAACATTCAGTAATAGGAAACACTAAAGTAAGACAGAAGTAACAGTGTAGCAGAGAGATGAAGCCATAAATCAGTCATGCACATCCTTCAGCCACAGAAGGTCTTTACTGGCAGCTTGCCATTAACCAGAGGGCTGCACTGTTTTGAATATAATTTATATTGGATTTTAATCAGAAAAGCACAGGCAGGGTTTGTTTTTCATACTTACGTAGTGCTTAAAGTGCAAGAACTGCATAGCAAAAAGCCATAAAAGACACTGTACCTGGTGGGTTATAGTAAACGAAGTGATGATGGAAAGACTGGCTCTGCATTTCTGCAGAAATCAGGGAGGTTCATCTGACATCTGGCTGTCTTTGAGAAGATCTTATGCATTGGGAAGTAGTGACTTTAGGTTCTCACAGTTTGCCTGAGGAGTTTTACATACAATGCAGAAAAACTTCTTTTTTTACATTTCTCATGTCTGTGTCATACAGATTTATGCAAACTAAGAATTGGCTAAAGTCTATGTTTGTATAGTTTCTGGAGTTTAGTACAGGTACTCTATTACAGCAATTGGATTGCTCTAATCTTTTAGTTGTGTTGTGATACAAGGAATGCTGATTATTCCTTCCTCATTTTTAAATTTTGGTCTAGCATATGTAATTGATCCATTTTGGTGATACCAGAGTACCTCCAAATCTTCAGTCCATGAATCCTCACAACAACCCTGTAAGGGAAAGAAATACCCTCTAGACTTCTGAAATTATCTGGCTTTTTGAGGCATGAAGAGGCTTAATTGACTTCATGTGATCAGACAAAAGAGCAGACTACTAAACCTACGTTTCCAAAATACAAACAGTTTTCCAGCCTCCCCACTTCTAGTTTTTAGCTGAAGCATCAGTTACTTTGTGATCTGTCTATACCTAATTCTTCCTTTTGAAACCTCGCAGTGGTTTTGAGTCCCATTCTTGGCAAGTACGTGCATGCTTCTAATTTGACCACCCACTTCTTTTGAGCTACTTTCAGTTTCATTTGACTAATCTTTGCATGATTTTGCAGAAGACAAGCTTTGGTTGAATTTTCATCCTTCCTTCAGGCTTGATTACATTGCTCATGTGTTTCTGTGGCTCCTTTCACACCAGGTTGTTGGACACAGGACTGAAAGGGACAGTGGGCATGTTTTCAGATGATACAAAACTGGGAGGAGCTGTTGACTCCCTCGAGGGGCGGGAGAGGCCCTGCAGAGAGACCTCAACAGACCAGAGGTCTGGACAAGCACTGACTACATGAAGTTCAGCAGGGGAAAGTGCTGGATTCTGCATTGGGATGGGGCAGCCTTGGATGTCTGGACAGACTGGGAATGAGATGCTGTAAGCAGTGCCATGGAAAGGGACCTGGGTTCATGGGAAGTTGAACACGGTCAGCAGTGCCCTGGCAGCCAGGAGGGCCAACCCTGTCCTGGGTGGCACCAGGCCCAGCATCACCAGCCAGGCAAGGGAGGGATTGTCCTGCTCTGCTCTGAGCTGGGGCAGCCTCACCCCGAGTGCTGGGGGCTGGTTTGGACAACACAGTATGAGAAAGACATTAAACTGTTAGAGAGCATTTAAAGGAGGCCAGTGAGGATGGTGAAGAGCCTTGAGGGGAAGGTGTATGAGGAGTGGCTGAGATCACTTGGTCTGTGCAGCTGGGGAAGAGGAGACTGAGGGGAGCCCTCATTGCAGTTATAACTTCCTCATGAGAGGAAAAGGAGGGGCAGGCACTGATGTCTTCTCTGTGGTGACAGTGGCAGCACCTGAGGGAACGGCATGAAGTTGTATCAGGGGAGGTTTATGTTGGCTGTTAGAAAGAGGTTCTTCTCACAGTGGGTGGTTGGGCACTGGAACAGTTCCCCAGGGAAATGGTCACAACACCAAGCCTGACAGAGTTCAAGAAGCAGTTAGACAGTGCTTTCAGGCACAGAGTGTGACCCCTTGGGGATGATGCTGTGCAGGGCCAGGAGTTGGATGACGATCCTTGTGGGTGCCTTCCAACTCACCATATTCTGTGATTCTGTGATATGTAGCCGAATCAGCAAAAGCCACAGCACTGTTGGGAAGGTCCTGACAAGGGGAGTTCGTGTTTGGTTGTGTTGCTCACCCTGGGCTAACCAGCTGCCACAGCATATATACGTTGTGCAACAAAGCACAGTGTGGAAGCCTCAGGGTTAATGCTAGCCCCTCTTAGGACCATGCCACCCACCAGTAGCAATGACTCTAGACATCCACGCACTGTGCCTGAACTCTTCCTCTTTGTGTTACTTCAAGCCCAGGGCCACACAGGCAAGGCTCTGCCACTTTCTGTGCATGGAGCAAGACTGTTAAGCTGCAGTTTGGGCAGCTTGTTTTTTTTGCTCCACTGACTGTTAGCAAGGTGCCCAGCAAGGGCTGCTGCACAGCTGGAAGACTCTTCCAGACTTCCTGCAAGGCTGCTGCGGGGGAGCAACCCTAGAGGTGGATGTGGGAATGTGATTTTTGTCAGTAGTGAATGTGCCCAGTGGGGCAAGCATAGGCAGGGAAGAAGGATTTCCATTTGTGGGCTGGAGCTTTGGATACAGTTGTGCCTTTTGTGAAAGAGTTTGTTATACTTTCTTACTGTAAGGGCTCCATCTGGTGCTCTAGGTGTCTTTAAATGAAAATTTGCATTTACTGTCAGGACTAGAGGCTATGCAGAGGGAGCATTCTGATGGTATTCTCTGTCACAACAAATAATGAAAGCTTGTCTTGCTGTTGAACCCTGTAATACAAAAGGGGCAAGGAAAGCCAGTGAAATAAAGGGGGACAGACTAGACAGGTTCAGAATCTGTTCCCATGTTAGTGGGAAACAGCAGTGAAGACCCGCTTTAAAATTTAAAGATTTCTATCTTAAGACAGGACTTAGTTCTTTATTGAGAATAAGCAAGGTAGCAGTGCAAGCAAACTCAAGCAGCCCAGATGCTGGTCAGTAAACAGTGGTTTGACTTCCAGCTCACCGTCTTAAGTTATGGCTAAACTCATGCTGGCAGTGCTCTGTGTACTCAACATAAAGCCCCACTCACTCTTCAAGTTTGAAGATGATGTGTGCAGAGATCATCGTTGTATTCAAGCCTTGCATTAGGAAAAACTTTGCTAGCTATTCTGACTAATGCCTTGAAAAGGAACGTTCTTGGCAAGCTGTTATGGAGAAGAAATGCACTGACAAACTGTTGTTATTTGAGATTTAATAACTTCCCAACAGAGAAGCCCATTTTATAAGTAATTCTGTGCATTTATCCCAGCTCCCTTCTAGCCTTCTCACCTGGATCAGTGTTTACAACTAAATTCATTCTTGGCTGTGCATAAGATCAAGCTGGCTCTTTAGGTGTCCTTTAAAGTGTGGGTGTTGGTTTTGCTGTACTCCAAAGCAAGTAAAAAAATGCTTGTCTTCACTGTTTCACCCAGTCAATGGGTGCCTAGAGAAAATTATATGTATTGAAGGAGCCTGTGGAGGCTTTCCCTTAACCCTGTAATTCCAGCTTTTATAGTGCTTCTTGGGTCTTTGATCTCCACACTCTTAATTGGTTCACAGGGAGATTATTTACAGTCAACAAGAAAAGTACCTTGAACTTGTCATTTTAATAAACTTGTTACTTGCCAGCTTCTCTAGAGGCATCCCACATGGAAATAAACATCTTTCATTTTGTTTTATAAATAAATTTTTTAAATGGTTTCCTGGAACCTTGATGGAATATCAGATCTTTGCAGATCTAAATCCACACTGTAGGTATTGTTTGGAAACTTGCCTGGTGTTCTTTAACGTGTACTTAATGCTGGATTAGCGAATATAAGACTTTTTTTTAGTCCCCTGTTTCCACCAGCTCATTTCTAAACTATTTAAAATAAAGCTCCTGAGCATGTAGGGTATTTAAAAACCCTTTCACATGAGGTTTTTAAAACAGATCAATTTCAGAATTAGAGTGCTAGTAATTCAGCAAAGGAAAATTCATTTCAGGATTGTGTAGCTGTAATAATAATGTATTATATCTGTCTTGAAAATTATTGTAACGGTAGAGTTGAACCTAGTGAATTACATAATTCAGGAGCATATGCCAGAATGCTGGTTTTGGGATATTACTGTAGTCTTCCCTTAAAAGCAAGTGAAATGATGAATCGTATTATGAAATACTTAAATGAGAGACAAGAGTCTTCAGAAATTACCTAAAATAACTAATTTGAATAGAATAGAAGGTCGTGTGCGTGCATGCCAAGTTAATCACATTTAACTACTTGGCAGAGTGCAGGGGGAGTACAAGAGGGAAATTTTTTCTTTTCCTTTTCTCTACCCTGAATTAAAAATGTATTGGCTAATCATTGCTCACAACAAAGCATTTCCAGCTAGCCTGAAGTCACTATTTGATTGTTCTTTTAACATTTAAAACATTAACAGTGTGACCTATCTAATATAAATAATGGAAGGCCCAGAGAACTAAAAGCTACTGCTGCTTCTCTTGGCAAAGCTCTGTGATGTTCGGGAGTTGTAATGCATCTAAAAATCTGGCAGAAAGGAGTATGTGTTTTATTTTTTCAGTCTTCAAATGTAGGTGTTATACTTATGACGTGCTGTTATATACTGATGTAACTGCTTTAAGGCTGACTGCAGAATCTGTGTTCCCACCACTCGTACATCCATTCCACTTAGCAGAGTCCTGGTTTGAAGAATGAAACTGGGGACCATTATTTTTGCTGCAGGCTGAGGTCCAGATTCAGAGTAGTGCACAGTAGGTAGGCATCTAAAGTTCAGCACATATGTACATTCCACTGATTTCTTTTTCTGCTTTGTGACTTCCATAAGATCAAAATATATGTCTCAAATCTGGCATTTGCTCAAGTGCTTTCCTGAATGGGATAATTTCCTGAACAAGGGTCTTGGGAACACAAGTAAGTGAGGGTAGATGAAGTGAGGCAGATATAATAAAGGGTTAGGTTGTTATTTGGGCAGAGAGGAGAATAGTAGTGCTCAAAGATTTTTTTATGGAAGATATTTTTAATAGATGGTTAAGATAATGTTTTGTTTCAGAGTCAGCATGTCCTCGAATCTGCAAACGTTTAATAGCAGCCAGTTAAGTTTTATTCACCCACCCAGTTAAGAGTTTGGTTGGATAATGAAATTCTGTTTTCAGTGGACACTTATCAGTGTCTGTGGCTTCCTAAACTATGTAGTGTACTAAAAAAAGTAGAAAACAAATCAAGTCTTCAGAAGCCACACAAAATCTAATGGAGAAGAGAGAACTAAATTGCCAGTCTCTTGCTTAATACTGGAGAAAAACATGTGAACATGTTTCTAACAGAAGCAGTCAGTATGTGAAGTGTTTCTATTGAATTTAGGGGGCTTTTTGTAATCGTGGTAGCATTTTGAAGACTGCTTTTTTTCCCATCACTTTTATACTGATCAAGTCAAGAACAAATAGGATTAAGAACAGGGATAAGGGAGATAACTAGTCAGAACATGTAGAAAGAGATCATCAGTTCTATTTGTGAATTATTCAGTTAAAACAATAATTTGCTTTGTCTTCTTATCATCTCCTAGGTCATCTCTGCAGCAAAACAACTATAACGTCCTTTAGAGACAAACAAGCAGAAGGGAAGAAAATGAAAGTGTTTTTTCCCTGGAGGGTTAGTACATATGGATAGATTGGAAGGGAGCAGAAATGTGAAAACTCAAAACTGATGCCTTTGCCACGAATATAACCTTTATTAGATATAGTAAAAACTGAAAATGTAGGATACTGGGGCACAGTACCGGATGGAGGGAAGCTAAATTGAGTGTCTTGTGGGACTGTCTTCAGAAGTGATCTCTGTGGTTTTAAAGCAACAGGAAAAAAAAAAGAAAAAAAAGGCTCATTAGCAGTAGGTTAGATCCTTCTGGTCAAATTGAGAATAGATAGGGAAAGTAAGTCCCAGGAGTAAGTTGTTAGGACCTGTCACATGAAACTGAATCTACTAAAATATCCCTGGAGAAGGCAACACTTAAAGCCTGATCATTTTGCTGCTTGAACATGGTAAATCTAGGGGGTGTAGGTGTGTGTATTTTTTACCTCCTAACTTTGCTTGCCAGTACTGAAGGGATTTTTATAACCCTTGTACCTTGAGACGCTGCAGGAAAGTGTTTGTATTCAGCTTGGCTCTGTGCCTTACAGTCCATTTTAATCATTTTGCAAAGTGGAAGGATAACAGTTCTACTACGGTGCTTGGTCTGAAAAGAGGACTCTGAGCAAAACACAGTTATTCTTCAGAGGGATTTCCTGATTCTTGCAGGAACAGACTGTAAAGCATACTGACACAAGTCTTTAATGGTTATCATAAAACATTCCCTCTGTAGTGTTTTTTAGAATTCTGAAAACTACCAAGTATCCTTGTGTATTCTGTTTGAATGCAGTTGCTGCAAAAACATAATTAGTGTTGATATTCTGGAGATATGTTGGATGTTGGGAATTTTTATGCATGTCTGTCATTGGCTTTTGAAGAACAGCACTGGAGTGCTGCTGCTTTTCCTTGCCTCATGGCATGTCAGTGACTCAAAACCTGTAATACAGGCTGGTGGCTATTCTTCTCTCTCTCTTCCATGATGGTGAGCCCACAATTAAATTGCTGTATTGAATGCTTCAGATAGTTGAGCATTTTGTCCTACTCTGTGATTACATAACTCATGCTTTCCCTTGCTCTTTCTCCCTAGTTAACTGCCCATAGTCTCTGTTCTCTGTTTGTGTTTCTGTTTTGTTAGAACTGCTCAAATCATTCCAGCTCTCTGCTAAAGGAGATAGCATGAAAGATCAGTACCTGGAACCCCAAATAAATATTGCAGTTTCACATTTCCTTGGCACTGCTTAGTTCCTCAGGTTTCTGAAGATATTTACCCTGAATTCTTCTGAATTTCTGTAACTCGATGACCTTTGGCCCTTCCCTTTAAGAAGCTCTGATTTTGGCTAAAGTAACATTTAGAGGCTTGACCAACATGCAAGTGTGTCTCGGATTTTCACATTTACTTTCTAGAATGCCAGCAGGACACTTTTCTCTGGTAGTATCTTCAGCCTTGTGATGGTGGAACACTTATTCCTGGAATCATTAGGGTTGATACTCCTTTGCATCCTGCATATGCCCTGGGGCTCACCTACTCTATTGCCTACAGCAGTTGCAATTTGTGCCTTAACACCTTCTTACTAATCTTTTCACTCCATCCAAATTACCTACTCTGCTATGTTCTGAAGCATGTATTCTTATTTTAGGGTTTGGTCAAAGGAGGAGATAGAATCACAGGATGGTGAATGGAGAGAATGGATCAAGTGAATTGCTATATAGATGGAGTGGGAGGGGATGTTTGACAGTGCCCAGGTTGTCTTACTGTCAATTAGATTCAATGTTAATGAGTAGCAAAATGTGGGTGAGAACAGACTTCCTAGTAAATGTAATATTGTGAGCTTCGAGGCTTCTTCTATCAGAAGTGTTTAACTCTTTTTCCTGCCATCTGTTTCTTTTTCTTTTGTTCCATGCTGAAACCATGTCCTGTGTTCAAGCTGTTCTTCTTTACTGAAGGGTGCATGTTACTCTTGGCACATTTGTTTTCACTATCTCCATGTGCCTGTGCTAGGATGTACTTTAACCTAAACCTAGCCTTCCTTTTTTCACTTTCATCTGCGTTCTTCTACTGCTCCACTGCTTGTCCTAAAGCTGCATTAGTTCTCCCCATCCTTTGACCCTCACAGTGTCAAGTAGTGCTTAGGCCTTATGTGTGTTATGTCCTTCAGCCACTGATTAGTGGAGAAGCTGTATTTTAAAGGATTTATTGGAAAAATCCATCTGCAAAAGACAAGCCAGCAGACCTGACCATTGCTTTAAACATCTACTTTTCTTGTCACCAATATGAACCTGTACACCAGGAGGGGCCAGGGAATCATCATCCCACACTGATAGGATTATACATCAAAATTGTAGGTATCTTTCAACTGTTGTTGTGTGTCCCTGTCAGCTTTTCCAGCAAATTGGTAAGTATATCTTGAAATACAACTGGAATTAATGTGTGCAACTGTAGTAGTTTATTGCTTTGTTTTATCACCCTTTTCATAGCATCTAGACTTTGATGTTTTTAATTAGCTCAGATTATTTATACTCCAGTAGTACCACCAATGGCAAGCAGATCATGTAAACAGTTACATGGGCATTTTTTATAAAGTCACACACGTATATAATAAACACACATATCTGTACTTCTCTTGACGTAACTCTTACAAGAACATTTAGATTTTGAAGACTGCTGACCCTACATATTCTCTTTATTCTGGACTTTTTTATGGTCTTCCCATCACTCTTGCAGGCAGCACTGCACATCTAGACTTTGATGTTTTTTTATGGCACTCTTATCCTCTAATTAACTTCATTAATTTTGCAATTAGTGAAGTTAATTAGTGGTTAAAAATGCTATATAAAACTTCAAAGTTTGCATTTTAATCATAGTTTGTATTAAAAATAATTATCACACGCTTGATTACAAAACTTGATGCAGTTAGCTCAGACCAGGTTATGTGATGTTAAAACCAGCTTTGTTCTGTATCTTTCCTAGCTAGTTAGTTGCATTTTTCCTTGACGGTTTCTGAGGCTTTTTCTGGTATCTGAAAATGCAGTCATAGGGAAAAGGCAGTGAATAAGACCAAAAGAAAAAAATTGCTCATGGTATGGCTGAGTAAAAGTTAGGTTTTAGTTTGGGCAAACAGAGAAACAAGTTGGAAAAGGGGACATGAAAATATTAAAGTCCACCATGACCGTACATGTGGGATCAACACTTGCTACCAGCCTCCTCTGATGAACCATTTTGGTAGTGCTGTGGTCCAGGTTGTACTGCCTGGCTGTGTCAGCCTCATCATGACATGCTAAGTAAACTTTAAGGTAAGGGCATGGTAAAGAAAATCTGCTTGCCTAAGAGCTGCAAAGAGTGTGTGTTGAAAAATTAAAGCAAAGAGGACAAAATCATGTCCATCCATGCAGATACTGGGATGTAGTAATTACAATAATAGTAATTTAATAATAGTAATAATAATAACAATGCCAGCAACAAAAAGGCTGTGTAAGTGTGGGTGACTTCAGAAGGCAGAGTTGCTATGCAAGTGCTCCATTATGGTATCTGTAGATCAACCTGCAGCATTTCACGCCATCTTCCTGAGTTTAATCAAAGTAGTGCTTCTGTGCATATAGATGTATATAAATGAATTTGTTTTTTAAACAGGTAGGTGTTACCTTAGAGCCCTTAGGCTTGTTTTGTGAGAGCCCTTGGCTGCAGTGTCCTTACTGAGCACATGGTCTCTGGGCTGTATTTGCACTGCCTCTTTTTCTTGTGCCCTGACATTTCACCTGTCTGATGGGACATCTCCCACTTTATGGCAGAGCAGTCTTCATCTCACCCTTAGGGTGTCAGAAGTTTTAACCCTAATTTCTTACTTTCTTTTCTGATGGGACATCTCCCACTTTATGGCAGAGCAATCTTCATCTCACCCTTAGGGTGTCAGAAGTCTTAACCCTAATTTCTTACCCTTTTTTTTTTTTTTTTTTTCTTTTTTTTTTTTTTTTTTTTTTTTTTTTTTTTATCTCTGATGTAAGCTTACAGTATTAGATAGCTTAGTGCTCCAAGCCCAAACCTAGGGCAGTGCCTGAGTCCAAGTTCCAGTGCTGGTACTTCCATCTATAACATTGGCATCAGCCAACACAAAGCAGCATTACTGCCTGGTCGTTTCACCACGATGCATATTGTATCCATTTTTATAGTTTCTTTTATACTTTCAACAGTCTTTATAACAGCAATAATGTAATTCAGATAATTATACTGTAATTGACCTTAGCGTTGAGCATCCTTGGCTTTTACTGCAGTTTGCTTAATACTTCAGTATGGTCAATTATCTTGTAATTCCCACTTTGTTGAGAATTATTGTTTTAATTATTCCACTCCAAATACATCATTTTGGCATAGTAGTAAGGGTGCACTGGGGAATGGTCATACTCATGAATGCTTTAAAGAGTTACCAGCTTTAACATGTAGGAAGGCTTTTCATCTTGTCATCTCTAGTCATTACTTTTAACACTGATTTCATTTAATTATCACTTAGTGTGCTCAGGCCAAGTCTTATCTGGGGAAGTCAGCATATGGGGAGTTGGGGCTTGCAGCTGGATGGCTGTACAATTTGATTTATGATTTCCACACTGATTTCTGCCACATTACAGTGTGAGCTACTAAATGATGTAGCTAAATTCCAGTAAAAGGTGGGGGTAAAACAGTGATTCCCCCCCCACCCCCAGCAATTTGGACTATTAATTATCCCAAACAGACGGTGAGTACTGGTAAGAATTTTATGGCTGCATAAGAGGCTTGCGTGGGTCTCTGGATACTGGTTTAATTTGCTCCTGTGTGGCAGTGATACTTCACCAGGAGCAACGTCCTGATGGTGTTGGAGATAAAACAGCACAGTCCTTCTAGTGGGAGACCATTTCAGTTAGCACTGTGCTCAGCGCTGCCCAAAACAGACACTGAATCATAGCATGCTATGCTCTATAGCCTAGTGCAAAAAATACTGTGGGTCCAGTACTAGCAAGACACTGTTCTGTTTCTTAAGTAAATTATGTGAACATGGTGATGTGCTCAGCCTTTCTATAAATGTGTATGTTCATTGGTTTTTTGTCAGCATTTTGTGATGTATTTTCTATGAATAAAAATGTTCTACCAAAGCAGAAAATGAAAAACTGATATGTTTTCCTCAAACACAAACTAAGCGTAACCTACTTTCACCAAAGAGTATTTTTTCCTATGTCTGATGTAATTATTACATGTGAGCAAACTCAGGATTGTTTAATAAGAAAATGCTACTCTTCTAGTAGATTAATGCTTTTTATTGAAGTAAACCACAGCATAAAAAGACACCATTTCTCTATAAATTTTAGTAGTTACTAAAACAAGGACTCTGGCCCATTAAGTTACAGCCTTCCAAGTCATAGTGCTGAATCACTTAATTTCTCTAAGTAACTGTCCTATTCCAGCTTTTTAAAGGCAGCTGCTCAGGACAGCACTGATGTTTTAATCATGGAACAGGCAGAGTCTATCAGCTGAACAATGTGTTTTGGTAGGGTTTTCTTTTACCATCTGCAAATGTAAGGATCTCTCTTGGAGTTTGTGGGCTGGCACACTCAGAAACCAAGGTGTGGGTGAGCAAAGGATTATCTGCAGGAATCTGATGTCAGTGGAAACCATGAGGACATTGTTACATCCCACTATTTCTCAATGAGTGTATGTCCTTATCACTGCTTATAGACTGAAAAGCTGTTACAAACAATAGAGAGAACTCAGTATGATTAATACTCTTGTCTCTCAGACAGTGAACATAGTAAGCATTAGGTCCATAGCAAGATCTATATGGTCTCTCATTGTCTATGTATGTGACATATCTTTGTTACTTAGCATAAGAGATAACTTTAGATCTGTCAGCAAAAGTACCAGAGATCCATCCCATGAAGTCGCTGATCTTAATGTGGCAGGTGCATTTCATGTTGAAGGGAAAAGAAGGCAGTTCTGCAGGGGTACTGGTGCAAGGAAAGGGGTGTGACAGTTAAAAGTGGGAGTGTTTAGATTGGTTCTGTAGTAAGTGAGGCAAAATAATGTCACTCCTAGTACACTGGCCTAATTTCAGATTGGTAACGGAGGTTTTGCCTGCTGTCAGTATGTGAGTTGTCTCTGTTTTTTCTGCTAATGTCAGGTAAGAATACTGCAGGAGGATCCCTTTGTATTGGTATAAGGTCAGATCCATCAAGCAATAAAACCATTAAGCAGTGTGCATTGCCCCAGTGCCCAGTGTGGTGCTCATCCTTTAATGTGCTAGTGATAATTAGCTACTTTATCTTTCTGGTAGGGACCTTCAATTTATTACTTTATTAAGTAGTGAAATCAAAGATTAAAATGGTATCTATAGCACATAGCTAACCAGATTGTGAAAAATTGAACTGTATGGTTTCAGATTTATGAAAATAAATATTTCTATTTAAATAAGTGCACTAGTTTAATTCTTTAGACACCACTTTAATTTGTGGTTTATTGGTGATTATTTTTCTTCGTTTTAAAGCAAATTGCTTTCTGTAGGGTGAAGTTGAGAAATAATGAATTGAATTCACATTACAAGCTACTGTCTTCCAAATTCTAAATGAATATAAATGTAATAGGAGCTTAGTATAAAAATCTTTTGCAGAAGGCTATGCTATATCATTGCAGAAACAAATACATTTTTCAAGTCATCAGTTCATTTAATGTTGAGTTTCTACTTGGCCTTTACTTTAAGGGCTTCTGTACCCTGGCACTGCTGTCTCCAAATGTCTTAACATGTGTTGTTGCTTCAGAGCAAAAAATAACTTTGTTAGTTTGTATTATTTGCTATAATCATTGATTAATGATCTGCTTTAAAACTAAATTAGTGTTTTAAGATCTATTTGCACAGTATGGGAAAGGCACAGGCTGTGCCTTCAAAACTAGCTTTGTTCTGAAATTTTTATTTCCACTCAATGTTCTTAGAGCGTAATTAACAATTACCAATCCAAAATAAGGAAGATTTTTGCAATTTCTACCACTCATTAACCTGAGCTGCTATTCTCAAGAACTGTAAATTTCAGCAAAACGGAGAGGAGAATCTGTGTCCCAGGAGGTGGTAACATTCCCTTATGTGACTTGGACAATAACCACAGCTTAATTTCTGCAGTTAATTTTTCCTAATCCTTACCAGAAGCTTGTGATATAATAGGGAAAATAAGAAATTCTGTAATAATGATGGAACAGAAGTTACTTAATGTAACTAATTTCTTGGTTTGTATTTGTGTTAATAGTTGCACTGAAAACCCCAAAACCAAATTGCTGTGTAGTAGAATTTTGTGTGGAAAAACAGCTGTCCATCATGCATGGAGGAAAAAACTCCAAACACATGTTTCTGGAGGAATGGGAGGATCTAAAATCCATCAGTCAGGACTTCTTTGGTTGTTCCTCACCACCCCAGTAAAAATGGAGGACAGAGACAGAAACAGTGAGCAGGATTTCAACTGACAATTATTTTCATCTCCATTGCTGTCATTTCCAATCCTGCAAAAAGCCTGAACATATCCTTACTTATGTACGTTCAACCACTGACTTCAGAGTGAGATAAAGTTTAGTGCATGCTTAAATGCTTTCTTGAACTAGGGCCAGAACTGCTGCTGCTACTAAAATCAGTCCCAGAGGGAACGTTGCATCTTTCATTGCTTCCTTTTTTTGCGTACAAAGATACAGACTCTACAAAGCCTTGGAAATATGGTAGAATTTGATAAATGTTGCCTGCCTTGTTTAACGGAGTAGAGTGGAGTTGTTGGATGATAGTGCTTAAAGTACACATTATCTGCCTTTTTCTCTCCTGTCCACATGTGTGCTCTTTAGCAATCATTGCTAGGTGAGCACTGTAGAATAGCAAGAGAATCATTGAGCCAGTCTGTGTTTTGTTTCTGTCTGCTGCAGGCACAGCCTGTAATTGTAAAAGGCAGCAAAATAAAATGAGTTAAGGTGTTTTCTCCTGTTCTTGCCTGCTCCAAAACTGTTCAGAAGCTTGCTTCTTTCTTTGGTAGAAATCTTGATCCAAATGTTTGCTTGCCTTTTGAGTCTCTTTGCCTCTTTCAAGTGTGACTTGCCTTGAGCCTTTTTGTTCTTTTTGATTTACACAGGCAAACACACACACACATGTGCAAACACACACCCCTCTACTGGGGCTATTGACTTAACCCTGCGTATTTGTAGAGGAAACAAACCAAAACAAGACCAGTGCACAGTATTCATAAAATTCATCCCATTGGCAGTGCAGATAGCCACTATGGTCTGTCAGTTGATCACCGTTTCTGTCTCTTGCAATACATAGTGCAGTTTTTAATATGAGACACTTGCTGGGTAGCTGTTGGGTTAAAACCCAACATGCTGTCTATGAGGACAGCTCCAGATCATACTATCAGTGTAAGATGTATTGAGGGGTGGTGACAAATGAACCACTGTTGTGAATGAGGGCCTGATGATGCTTTCTTCTCTTTTTGGACTACAGAGTTCTTCTGTATCTCCCTCAGCCAGTTTCAGAACAGCAGAAAAGCACAGAAATTCAACAGATTATTCTTCAGATAGTAAAAAACAGAAAACAGAAGAGAAGGAAATAGCAGCTCGTTATGTGAGTAGATTGTCTACATTGTGTATTGTTGAATTTCAGTGTTCCTCTGTAGTTTCTCCTCATTTCTGCTGTGTAACTAATTTTAAAGTGAGGGTCAAATTTTTGCTGCCTATCTCTAGTGTCTCTGCTAGATTAAACATTTTGTTGCATATGATTGACACTGTTTTTAACAGTATAAATACAAAGCGCTTGGAAGTTGCGTGATAACAAGGCTGAGCTTTACTTAGGCTGGGACTTGTTAATGAAGTCTGTCTTGACTCCACTTTCATAGTGCAGTGCCACTTTGGGTGAAGATTTTCACCCCCTGTCCTTCTTCACCAATTTGAGAACTGGCAAGACTGCTGTAGTTGTGGCAGCCTGCTCAGCAGAAGCCCTGTAGATGACTGAAAGATTTTAATTGTATTACCACATAAAGTTTGGTAAAAGTGAATGGTACACTGCTGATCTGTGAGCAGATTTCCTTTGTTTTCATAGTTTTGAAGAGACACTGGGATATGAAATAATTTTTTTAACACATTGTGATTTGTCATTGCAGGACAGCGATGGTGAAAAGAGTGATGACAACTTGGTAGTTGACGTTTCCAATGAGGTATACACTGGTGTTTTTTCAACCTTACAGAAATGCTGGTGAGGGTATCTTCAGTGGTTTCTGTGCATATTGATTTTATGAATGGATTATGGCATTTGAACTTGAAATGCCTGATAGAATCCAGTTGTATCCTCTAGAATGAATACAAATCAAATCTGAAGCATTTACTTCTACAGAGTTGTAAGTACTTCTACAAAGCTTGTAAGAGTGTCTGTCTTTTCTTTCACTTTGGCCATGAGTTCATGTGTGAACCTTATCAGGTCTGCCAAATGCATCAAATCTTTTTAATCTGTCACTTGAAGAAAGAGATTTACTTGCCTATTTCAATATCCCTAGATTTTTGGTATTATTTTTCATGGTTTAATGGCATCAAATTTTAAGAGTTTTTTTTAAAAAAAACAAATTGTCCTCCATTATCTCTCTCAATTTTACAATTGTACCAGCTAAATCAATTAAGAATGGAGGAAGATGTCACTTCCTATGACAGATCTTCATTCCAAATGGAGGTGATGCCTTGAGAGGCTGCCTAGAATAGAGGTTAGACAGAGTAAAAGGGGTAACGCAAGTATTTATTAAAAGGCCTTCAAATGATATGTGTTAGGCAGTACAAGAGCCTGGCCAGGGCTGCACCCAAGGTGGACCTAAGATGGACAACTGGTCACGAGCTTTTCACACTTTTATACGTTTTGGACCATTTGCATATTGGTGTTAGTTGTCCAATTACAGCTTCAGGTTATGAAGTCCCATCTACCAGACTGCTCTCATCAGTTTGCTGTTGTTGACACTTTTTGGGCCAGAGGCTGTAACAATGTCCTTGGTTCTCAGGCTGAGAATGGATCATTTTGTCTGACTAAACTGTGAGGAGAACTTGCTAATACTTTATATGAAGTTCAGAGTCAAATACTAATACAGTACAGAATCTGGAAAATATGAAAGCTAAACTTAAGGCATCAGAGGACTGCTCAAGACAAGAACTAGTGGCTAGTATGATGGTTTTATGCTAACCCATATTTCTGATATTTAGGATCCTTCTTCTCCCCGTGGGAGCCCAGCACACTCTCCACGGGAAAATGGCTTGGACAAGACTCGACTGCTGAAAAAAGATGCACCAATTAGTCCGGCATCTATTGCATCCTCTAGCAGTACTCCTTCCTCCAAATCCAAAGAACTTAGCCTTGTAAGTGCTACAAAATGCTTCTGACCCCTAATCATAGGCTGAAATACATGCTTACCAGATTTTTGTCTGGACACAATTTGTGTTTCCACAGCTGTCAATAAAGCACTGGGAAGCATCAATTTAGAATTAGTTTAATTTATCATTTCAAGGGAGTCTAATAGAAAGTCCACAGTCTTTTTTGGGATAGGAAGAAGTTATTTTCACTGGTGATGTGAGTAGATGATAGATGTGGTGTTCTGAGAGACATTTTTCTCCGCCCCCATATGAAGAACTGTTATTCTGAGAATAAATAAAAGTACACAGGGGTTTCTTGAGCTGTTTTCCTGTGCTGTGGTTTATAGCAAATTCAGTTCCCTGCTTGGGTGTGATTTGGTTGTTAGCTTTGTTTGAATTACCAGGCTATATACAACAACAATAATTTTTATTTTCTATCTAAAAAGTAATCTGTCATTTACAAGAGCCTTCCTTGACTTGCATCACAAATCAAAATGCAAAAGAAAAGAGCTACCTGCAAGGGGTGTTCTTTCCTTTCCTGTTTGTGGCCACAGTTAATCACCTACCTCAGCTGCACAGTAATTCCCCTCTTGGTTCTTCACAGGGCAGGGTATGCAATTATTTGAAGAAATAAAATAAATAAAAAGAAAGCTTAAAGTGAATATAGTGCTCAGGAATGGTGATGGAATGACAGGTTCAGGCCTGGGAATCAGTGGTGTGTCTGATGAACGAGGCTGTCACAAGAGCAGCACTGCACAATTCATGACTTTATACCCATCACTGTCTTCATCCTGTGTTTCTAGCACCACACTTGGGTATGAGTAGTTGGTCAGTTTGGGGATTTTTTTTTCTACTCTTCTTGTCCATCCCTCACAGAAAATTGTAATGGGAGCTGGTCCATGAGCATAGTGAGACCACTGACTGATTTCACATATGCTGCCAATTGTCAGAGGGAAATGATTTTCAGTCATTTACCTCATTCTAAATCACACAGATTCTCCTGATGAAAAAAGCAGTGAAGGCTGTAGTTAATTTTAAAAGCCTATCTTTTTCAGTGTCTTTGCATCTTCTCTTCATTGCCAGGGAGAAACCCAAACCCAGAAGCTAAATATCACTAATATTACTAATCACCAGCTATAAAGATAAAATTGTTTACAAACTGCCTTCCTTTTTCCTTCTTGGTGATTAGAATGAGAAATCTACCACTCCTGTGTCTAAATCAAATACCCCAACTCCACGGACTGATGCTCCAACTCCAGGCAGCAACTCCACTCCCGGACTGAGGCCAGTGCCCGGCAAACCCCCAGGTGTGGACCCGATAGGTTAGTGTCCATATATTTTTGTGGTGTGAAACAGTGATCATCTGTCCCTTGTCAGACTCCCTTTAAATCTCTAATGACAAGTCAGTGCAGTACAGATGCTTATACTGGGTGCTGAGCTGATTCTTCAGCACTGTAATACTGTGCACATACACACGTATGTATATGTGGCTTTCCTTGGCTGATTGGCTGGTTGGTTTGGGTTATTTGTGGGATTTTTTGCAGTTTTCCAAACTCATGTTGCATTTGGCGGCTCTAGAGTGCCTCTGTGACTTCTCACTTCCCCTCTTCTTATAGCTTCAGGTTTAAGGACACCTATGGCAGTACCATGTCCTTATCCTACTCCATTTGGTATCGTGCCACATGCTGGTATGAACGGGGAGCTGACCAGCCCTGGAGCTGCCTATGCTGGTCTACACAATATTTCCCCTCAAATGAGTGCAGCAGCTGCAGCAGCAGCAGCGGCAGCAGCTTACGGGCGATCTCCAGTGGTGAGTGTTTGCCGTTGGAGCATTTAGTTTTGAGAGCTGTTTATATTAAATATAAGACCTGTGGGGTTAACTCTAGTTCACTCATTTTGTGGTTTGGGGAGTATACTATGGAGAACATGAATTAAACAGTCTTCCTTTGCCTAACTCTTACTTTAATACACCTTTTTGTTTTGCTTGGGGAAAACTACAGGTTGGTTTTGATCCACATCATCACATGCGAGTCCCAGGCATCCCTCCTAATCTCACAGGCATCCCAGGAGGAAAACCGTGAGTATCAAACATTCAGCTTTGAAAGTCAATCATCTGTTGGAAGTCATGTTCTCTTGCTGGTTGGAATTCCCCTTAGCTACTGAAAACTATTGTGTGAATAGAAATAAGTATAGCTATTCAGCAAGAGCAGGAGAATCACTGTGTAGTCTTAAAGTTGTGTTTGTGAATTTGTTTTGAAGACTAATAGCAGTTGACATGGACTGGCTGATACAAAGTAAAGGAGACAGAAATAAATGGAAAAAGGAGATCATGCTTTCTTCTCTTTTTGGACTGACTGGTTGGTTGTTTATGGAATGGGATCTCAGCCTTCCATCTCTACTGTACTCTGCTTCTCAGTTAAAAAAAAAAATACTTCTTTGTTCACAAAAGCCTTGCAATTACTTGCAAGCTTAGCAGCTGTATGCAGAAAAAGGAATACTGAAATGTTTTATTTCATTGAAAATACTGGAAGAATTATTTTATGATAATATTGAGATTCGTCCTTGATGGAACTGACCTGTATAGTGTGACCTGCTTTACCAGGCTTTCCTGTTGTGAGTCTTGCAAGAAAGATTACAGAGTCAAAAAACTCTCAGCTCACGTTCCGCTTGAAGTAGAGAGGAGAAAAACTAACTAAAGCAGCTATTCAAACTGGGATGGTATTGATCCAGATTTTCTTTAAGGTTCATCCAGTTCCCCTTCCTTGTCACCCTTCTGGGAGACTCTGACCAGTTCATACTGGAAATTTTCATGGTCAAGGGGTGTTGGTGCCAGTCCTTCTCAAGCTCTTTTATGTGTGAATGCTTTTGCATAGGAGTGGTTGGAGTTAGTCATACACCTAGATTTGTGTGAGTAAGTGCATGTGCTTACCTGCCAGTGAGCTTGCAGACACACAGGATTAACGACATACGGTGACAGGTGATCAGGTCTGGTGCCCGTAACTCCTTGTGTACACACGTCACACAACTCATGAGCCAGGTCCAGATCTCTCAGGCGTCACACACTGGTAACCACCTTAATGTACTTTTCTGCTAGTTGTGTCATCCTGTTAGGTGAATGCGTAAAGCAGGTATGGAAATTGATGTACAGCAGCTTGCAGACCAGCTGCTTGCATTAAAAATTCTGTGGGGCACAGATCTTCATCCAATATATACAGTGGGTTCTAAGAAATGTATTGATGTAATGTTCAAATGCTTGTTGGATTTAAGTTCATTACTGATGGAGTCAGTCACCTGGAAAGAAGTGTCTCTGGACCTACTAGGCTTTGCTCTCTGTGGTGAGAGAAATGGCAATTGCAGGGCTTCAGAGACCTCCCTGCTCACATCTTTCTTCTGTTAAAATGGAGAGGAATAAAACACGAAGCAAACTGAAATCAAATCACTTCAATTCTGGTTCATCTCCAAGATTTTTAAATGTTGTTGCTCTGTTGATGTCTATTTTAAACATCTAAATATAACTGTAATTTGTCTACCAGAGAGCTTGAAACTTTTAAAATCTGCAGTTCTTTCAGCATAATTGTATTGACTTTTTTCTGTCTTGAGTGTTATAGTTGTCACATCTTCCAGGATTGTTATTTTCTCATCTACTCCATTTTTACCTTAGAGGGAAATTTATGTAAATTCTCTGCACTGTTGAGTGTCCTGAAATGAAGTGGCCAGCATATGGTACTTTTGGGCTCTGGCTTCTAATAACTCTCTTTTCACTTCAGTATTGTATCAACTCTTGAGTGTTGTACAGTATATAAATACTGAAACACAGTATATAAATAGGAAAGAAAGCTTATGCATTTTGTCCCACGGAAAATTATTTATCTAGTGCATTATGAATCTTAAATGACAAATTCAGTAGTTTATTTGTGAATGCTGCCTTCTTTAGTCACTTTGAAGTATTAATTAAGGAAGTGAACCTGGAAAGTATTCTCATAAAACAGTTTCTTTGTGAGATCTTGTCATTCCACCATTGAGACAGTGGATTTTTCACAACCGTTATGATGATTTTTTAGGTCTAAGCCTTCCATTAAGTATACCTTGATATGTATAGGTAAACCCTCTTAAAAGTTTTGTGCTCTTGTAATAGATGTGATATATCAGGTAGCGTCTCAGAACAAGGCAATTTCACAACCTAACTGTTCTTCCTGGAAAATACTTTGAGATAAAGCTGTTGATAGGTTATTCACAGGTGGCATAAGTGGCAATCACAGAACAGATTCTTTCTTGGTGAGAGGTCTGATTTTGGCAAGAGAAATTGGGATCTGTAGCAGTTGTGTTGAGTCCACAAAAAAAAAACCCACAAAAAAATCGAAAAAACCAAAAAACAATAAAGCCCAAACCCAAAACAACCCACAAAACAAAACATTCCATTGCAATGCATTGTAGCTGGTCTGTCATGTCAGCTGTCAGCAACTATGCCTTGAGGACTTAACTCCTCAGTGCTGGTGGAAGTTTCACTGCACCCTTTGGTACAGTGCTGAGCAGTTTTGCTCAAGAGGCCTGGGGCCCACAGTACATTCAGGACAGATTGGCAGCAGTTCAGCTGAAGCTGCCACATAAGAGTCAGTAAAGCGAGCAGCCAAATGTCCCCTGGCACGCAGCTACCCACCATGCTCTGGCAGCAACCAGCCAACTATTTCTGTCTTCCAGAAGGCCCTGACCCACCCTTCCGTCCCTTCTCTGCAGGCTGTGATATTCCCGTCCAAAGTTAAGAGTGGTGTCATATAGCCTCACTCATGCCAGAAATCATCATAATGTGAGTTATAAAAGCTGTTTTGATTGGTGCTTGACTTTCCACATTAAAAGCTGAGCACCTATCTTTGTGCTTGGAGGGCCATGCTACAGCTATTTTTCCTTATGTGATTAAAATGCCTGATATTAACCCAGTTGAGTAAAGCATGGTGCTAATAACACCAAGGTCATGTGTTCAGTCCCCATATGGCCATTCACTTAAGACTCAATGATCCTTGAGGGTCCCTTCCAGCTCAGAATATTCTGTGAAATATCTGTGAAAAAAATTGAGCTGAGGGCAGAACCTGAATGCCTGCAGGGGAGCACATCTTTGATTCTGTTTTTCTAAACAGCCTTGAAGTAAAACTCTGTAAATCATCTCCTTAATTTTTTTTCCCCTCAGAGCATACTCATTTCATGTAAGTGCAGATGGTCAGATGCAGCCAGTTCCTTTCCCTCCTGATGCCCTCATCGGTCCAGGAATCCCTCGCCATGCCCGTCAGATCAACACCCTGAACCACGGGGAAGTTGTGTGTGCAGTCACCATCAGCAACCCCACGAGACACGTGTACACGGGTGGGAAGGGGTGCGTCAAGGTTTGGGACATCAGTCAGCCTGGCAACAAGAGCCCTGTCTCTCAGCTGGACTGCCTGGTAGGTGAACAGCAGCATACAACACTAAAAGATGGGGCATTGTGTTAAGATTGCAGTGATATCACTAAGATATGAAGGGCAAGTGTGTATTTGATTTCTGTCATGGTATCAGGTTGGTATTGCATTTGTAATTTTTTGTTTCTATTAGAACTGGGGTTCAAGTATGTTCCTCATCATACTTGTGGGTTTTTTACCCCCACAAAGAGTCAAAACATTTTTAATATCCTAAAATTGTGGTAGGAGGAAAGATCAAAGACAGCACAGCAAATATTGTTTATAAACTTCGACATTTGCTGGCAATCTTACAGCTTGTTGATACCCGATCATGCTAAAAATTGCTGTCTCGCAGCTGTATTCTCTGAGAATATTTGGGGATTGTGTCACGTATTTTGTATCTGTGTATGTGTATGAATGCATTGACCTGTCTTAATGTGGCAATTAAAAATATCCATGAGTGTTATTCACAAATTATTTGAATGTGCTAACAAGATGAACTATTGTTAGCAGCTTTTCTCTTGTCATTTACCAGTTCTTGCTAAGATGCTGCTGTTTGTTACAGAGGCAGTAAAATGAGAACTGTGCAGCACGTGTAGACTTACAATGAATTGCTACACAACTTGCTGCACAAGTGAAGAAAATTGCCCAAATATTTTCCTCTGACATCTCCTAGATGGTGGCAGCAAGTCTCACTGGAATGGAAAGGGGGAAAGTGTGCAGGGAATTTGGTACTCCCCCATGCTGAGAGGTTAATGTGCTGAAATAAACAGAGTATGAAAATACAACTTTCTACACCAGCTGTCAAATTCAGCTATCCTGAATTGTTTTGGGTTGGGTTCAGGTCTTTGCATTTTGATGCTAATTAAGATTAAATATCTCTCACTACTGAGTTTTGTAGATCAAGTTGAAGTACTTCCCTAATGTCATGTAATTTTCTGGCATTAATACACTTTATCATTGTCATAAGTATAAATGGCTCATTAAAACCAGGAGGGAATACAATACTTTTATGGATTTCTGCTCTCATGTTAATGCTGTTTTCTTTCCTCATGAGTAATCTCTTGATGGCTTCTGTCTCCACAGAACAGAGACAACTACATCCGTTCCTGCAGATTGCTCCCTGACGGCCGCACCCTGATTGTTGGTGGGGAAGCCAGCACGTTATCCATTTGGGACCTGGCAGCTCCAACTCCTCGCATCAAAGCAGAGCTGACATCTTCTGCTCCAGCTTGCTATGCTCTAGCTATCAGCCCTGATTCCAAGGTCTGCTTCTCTTGCTGTAGCGATGGCAACATTGCAGTGTGGGATCTGCATAACCAGACTTTAGTAAGGTAGGTCGGCCAAACTGGGTCATCAGGTTGTGGAGAATTATTTAGGCACAGCCGTGCTTTTGCATATGTATTGTATTTCCTCCACGCATAGATGCTTCCAGTATTTTGTTGTTCAACATAGCCTTGGTAATACCTTGACAAAAGTCTGTGTAATTATTTGTAGGTTTTGATAGTTCCATAGTTCCAGGCTTTTGATCAGCCCATAACTATAATTCCCTAAATATCAGCTGATGTCAATACTGCTGTAGAATCCTTGAACAGATTCTTTTTTCTGTTTCCATGCAATGCATTGCTCTCACTCTGATTTCTTTAATTGGAGATCCAGCAAATATGTCTTGGGTAAAGATATGTGTAAATTACTTCATTGCAGACTTAGCTTTCAGGAGTAAGGATTGGTGCTCAGCACTGAGAGTATGTTAGGAGCTGGTCACACAGAGCTTCTCTGTGTACTGCACTGTGTATATGTTATTACGCGTAGTATCAGTGTTGCATGTAAGCCAGGCTTTTGTTACCTGATGTTACCATTTAGGCTGCTCTTTTTTTTTTTAACTTCAGTGACCTGTACATTTTTCTTAAACTAAGGTAATTTTGCTGATCATGCTACAGTGTTCTGGGGGGAATGACTGTTTTAAGCTGAGTAGTGGGTATCACACAGCCAGCAGCAAAGATTTCCAGAGTACCTGACTCCTAAAGTGTTTTTGAAAATCACATTAGCTCTCTGGCTTGATTGCATCATCAATTCATCAAAAAACTCACATGATTGTCCCAGAGTTTGTATTCATCTGGGATTGCTATTGGAATTTAAGTTATAACTCAGGGACTGAAAGAAGGTATTTCTATTTTTGCTCAGAATGTGCTGATCTTCTTTGAATATTTTCAGACAATTTCAGGGCCACACAGATGGAGCGAGCTGTATTGACATTTCTAATGATGGCACCAAATTATGGACAGGAGGTCTGGACAATACAGTCAGATCCTGGGATCTCAGAGAAGGGAGACAGCTACAGCAGCATGACTTCACATCACAGGTTCAGTCTCAGAACCTTTGGCATGTTAACAAGCAAGGACTTTTAATTTTTTTTTTCTTGTTTATAAGCAAAAAAACAGTCTCAAAGAGAATTCCAAAGTATTTTTCAGTTAGTCTCATATTCCATACTCCCTTGGTTTTGGGGTTTTTTTTTGGTTTGTTTTTTTTTTTTTTTTGGCTTTTTGGTTGTTGTTGTTGGTTTTTTGGGGGGATTTTTTGTGTGTGTTGTTTTGTTTTGTTTTTGGAGGGTTTTTTGGGGGTTTTTGTTTGTTTTGTGGGGTTTTTCTTTTTGTTTTATTTGTGGGTTTGGTTTTTTTTTTTTGGTTTGTCTGGTTTTTTGTTTGTTTTGTTGGGGTTTTTCTTTTGTTTTTTGTTTTCCTTGTGGCAGCTAGATGTCTATCTGGATTATGACTCTGACAGATTAGTACCTCTCCCATGGGAGTAATGGAGATTCAGTTTTATAAAACAAGTGCCAGATTAAAAGTTCCTTTCTGTTCCCATTTCTGTAGATTCAAGTTCAAAAATATTTTACAAAAATACTTTTGAACACTGTCAGATGAGCTTGGACATCAACTTTTATAGTTTGATTCAGTACTTCACTATTGCAGTTTTAATAACATTTAATAGCATAGTTTTGCAGCTGTGTTTGCGTGAACTAATTTATCTTGATTACTGTACTAATTGGATTATCATGTTTTTAAAACTGCAGTAAACCACAAATGTGAGTTTGCATAGTGCTAACAGTGTAGCAAGGATCAGTTTTGAATATCTCAAGTTCATTCCTTTACTGATTGAAGCATGTGCTGTGCTAATTACAGATCTTCTCATTGGGCTATTGTCCAACTGGTGAGTGGTTGGCAGTAGGAATGGAGAACAGCAATGTCGAGGTGCTACATGTTACTAAGCCAGACAAGTATCAGCTGCATCTTCATGAGAGCTGTGTGTTGTCACTCAAGTTTGCTCACTGTGGTAAGCAAATCATTCTAAATCAGTTTTTTCCTTCACAAAAAATTGATTGAAAGTTATCTTGAAATGAAAGTGCAATACAGTTATTAAAGTACAAAATATAGTTAAAAATTTGGTATTAAATTTAAGTATTAAGGTTATTTTAAAAACTCTGCTTTTTTCTGAGTACTGCTTGTTTAGTGATGGAACATCATACTGCAACCAGATGAAAATGTTACTGTTCTTTGGATATGTGTGAATGTTTTGTTATGATCATCTGTTTCTGGAAGTGTATTCCTTGAAAACAAAATGCAGCAATAACATTTAAACAATCTGTTGCAGGCAAATGGTTTGTAAGCACTGGAAAAGATAATCTTCTTAATGCTTGGAGAACACCTTATGGAGCCAGTATATTCCAGGTAATAATCTCCTAGAAGCTGTTTTCCACAGACATTACAGTGCAGTAGAGCTGCGCGTCTTAGGGTGTGTCAGTAGCCTAAGGAGTTTTCAGGTGGAAATGCAGCTAATTACTATAGTCCTTAAAGAGTTTGTAATTAGGGAAAGAAATGGTTTTGTCCTTTCTACTATTTCACTAATTCAGCTCTTACAGTAAAGTAGCCCTGTAATCTGAAATTATTTTTAATACCCTTCTTTCTCACTTTCTTCTGCGTATTGGTGGAATACAATACCCAAGTTATGTCGTTAGGTGAACAGCCACTGAAGGTCCAAAATGTGGCTAAACCAGTGGAAGTCATATTCAACATGTATGTTTTTCTTGGGTGAGATGTGTTGATGGATTGGACCAGCAGACTCCTGAGCTGAAGACTGAATGCTGTGGAGGGGCCGATTGAAGTGTAACTGGAAGCTGTAGCATATCTATAGTCCCTCTGTGCCCAGTTTTAATGGCATTTCAGTTCCACTGTAGAAAAGTGGGATTTTTGGCATGTCTTTCCATTCTTTCACCAGCAGATACCTCTAGGTTGGGAATATTTTTGTTAAATTAACTGTTAACTGGCTGTAGTTTAAATTACTAGTCTCATGTGTACAGATGCCTGCCATGTCTCCACTTTTGGAGACAGTGTTGTTTATCTTGACATGAGAAAGGTAGGGTCTATGTTTTCCTAGTGGAGGCTATTAATTTCTAATCATCCTAACAAGAGCACATCCCTCTTAAAAATGATGTTAAAAACTCCAGTACAGCTTTCTTACTGAGGGGTAGATAAGGAAACTTCTGGTGCAGTGAACAGAGGTGTCTTTGTCAAAACACAGTGTGATTGGAAAGTGTTTGGCTCTTGTGGTAACAGAAAATTATGTGGACATATATTATGTAAAGAGAACATACACTGAAACAGGAAGGTGAGTGTGGCAATGTGTACACTTCATCTTAGAACAGACAGCAAAGCCAGAAGAGACAGATCTACTGCAATTTGCTGTATCCTGTGTCCCATCCAGCTCCTACACACCTGTTGTGTATCCTGTTCAAAGTGTCTTTTCCTACTTGAGTCCTCTGTAATAATGTAAATTCCTTTGTGCAAAGGTTTTGTCTTCTTGTGTTGGGGAAGCAGTGAGAAGATATAGTTATTTGTGTGGTCTCTTTGTTTCATACCTGTGGGTAGGTGGGGCTTTGAAGCATTTCTCTGTGTGAATTTCTTGTTTACAACAAAAGAAATGGGAAGAAGATGGGTTTTCATTCATTTTTATGCAAATGGAATGCATAAAATAATAAATACTCATTTCTTGTAAAGTATATAGAAAGGACTACTTCTGTTGTTTGATTGATAGATTATTCAAAACTATTTTGCCTCTATGGTACTGATACTTTAATGAGCTTTTCATATATTCCCTATCTATAAATTCTTCCAATTAATCTTCAAGCCTTTCAGGATTGAAGAATTGGAAAGACATAATTGTCTTTTTCCTTTTTTTTTTTTCTTGTAGTCCAAAGAATCCTCATCTGTGCTTAGCTGTGATATCTCTGTGGATGACAAATACATTGTCACTGGCTCTGGGGACAAGAAAGCTACAGTCTATGAAGTTATTTATTAGAGACAAATCTGAATGCAGACAGAACTCCTTCTCCTAGCACTTTGCTGTATATTCCTTTTTTTTTGTTTCTTTCTAAACTGAAAACTTAAATGCTCATCACAGTTGTAGAATTTATTTTTACCTTCTTAACTTGCTATTGATTTATGAATGTTCATTAAGAACTTGTGATACCAAATTGTCAGATATCTACTTGGAAGAAGATGGAATAAGCGTACATAACGGCGACCTTGACTCTTTAATTATGTATTATAATTGTAATGTATTTATTTTGTTTAAAGAAGGTTTCCTAACAATGAACTGTCTAAATAAAGCTGTCTGGCCCGGCTTTAGTTTGAAAGATGCATCATATACTTGTGTTTTTGCAGGTGGATAAATTGGGGATCTTGGAGAAGGATGTTCAGGAGATAGTTAAAATTACACTAAATAGACTTGTAGTTTCTATTTAAAAAAATAAACTTTGTTATATTTTTTAGTCCTGTTCTTGGATGAGACCTCTAAGTGTTATTACAGTATAATTATTTGGTGGGAAGATGCTGTATCTTAACTATTTTAGACAGTCTTGGAAACTTAGGAAATTGCAAACTGTAGCCAGTGATCTACATGCCTGTGATGAATGGCAAATCCAGTTCACATCTAAATTAAATTCACTTTAAGTAAGAATGTGCTAATTTATATATTTGAAATGTTAATATAGCATCTTGTGTACAGATTTGTTCTCAATGCTTTTCTGTTGATAAACATAAAGCATTTTGGTGTCAAGCTAGGTTTTTTAATATAAACACCTCTCTTTGTTATATTGTAGAGAGTACAATAAGTTGCCTCAAAGAATCACCTTTGTTACTTCTGGAAACTTTTGCAATGTTTCCTTGAAAATGGGGATATGTGTCTTTGGGCAATTTTTCAATTACAAGAGATTATGAAAAATATTTGATATGTTCTTTGGAAACTGCACTGAAATAAGAATGGATGCCTACCAATATACAAACTACAAAAGCAATGACCTCTGAGGTAGGATTTACAAGAGTACTCATTCCGACATACAAAAAGGAATGGATTCTCATTGGGATAAGGACTTGCTTTGTTCGGCAGCAGTTCAATCCAAGTCTTGATTGGATGTCCCTAAGACGGACGCAGACTGAGCCATTGTGCCAGAGACAACGTGTTACCTTTTTATGTTGTTGTTGTTGCTGTTAAACTATGATCTGTGACTTTTTTTTTTTTTTTGAATGCTTTAAAAAAAAATCTTTTAAGTCTGTGGATCTGCTGATGTACAGTGCCTTTGCTGCTATGGATCAAAATCAAGAGACCCGTGTAGATAAATCTTATTGTATAAGTAGAAAATTACTTAATTTCATACTAGAAATGGATTGATGCTGCAAGTTAAAATGGACTGTTTATTGAAGTTCCAAATGTGGTAGCAAAAAATGGTGTCTTAAGTGCTTAGTGTTTGATGTCATTAACAGTTTCGTAATACTCTACATTGTAGAAAGATTTTGATACTAAACTGTGTCATTGTACATAGTTCTAATGCATTGTATTGACCACCAGTACTTCTATAATGGTAGATTATTGTTTGTGCATTCAGACTTTTAAGCATTAAACATAAGTAACTTCTAAGATGCATTTTTCTTTTTTTTTCTCCTCCCTAATTTACATTCACTGATAATCTCAGTCACATGTGCAGCTGTTCAGTCACAGAACATACCACTACAAATACTTGTTTTGCCACTGAAACACAATGTGGAGTTTCAGCTGAGATAGTGAAACCTATGAATTTACAGTTTCTCACGTTACCTAACTGCACTGATTCTGAACACTTGGAGGCACCTAAGAGTTTGCCTCTTCCCAGTTTTGTGGTTTCCTGTCTGACATATGTATCCCATACCTTGGGAGAGAGTCAAATTGAGGACCATTACTACTCACATGCCCGGTGAGTATGTGGAGCTCAGCATGATTTGGGAGGGGTGCTGCACAGCAGCATCACACTAGGGTTTCCTCATCCAGACCTAAAGTCTCTTTGTGCTCTCAGACAGACTTCTCTCACTGACGTTTGGGTTTAGATCAAGGATTTAGCCCAGCTTCCATGAAGCTAATCATCACAAGTTAAAGTGATCTAGTGCAAATTAATCAATGCGCTGCTGGGAGGGGTGATAGAGGGAGGAGTTATGCTGTCTATAACACGAAAAAAAAGGAAATGGAAAAAATCCAAAGGAAAATTTGAATTTTGTTGTCCTATAACCCATTTCTGAAATGATGCTGTGCATGGTTGAAATCCCCAAGCACGCAAGCCTATAATGATGTGCCAGCTTGTGGTGACTGCTGGTACATGAAGCCAAGCTTAGAAATGTTTTGGGTTTTCTTGAAATGTCAAAACAAGATGTAAGTTGACAAAGTAATTTGCTTGTACTCTGAGTGATTAGGTAATACTTGTTGATGGGGGAGGGTGTAGAGGGAAGTTTCCCTGAGAGCTATCAGTTCCATAGAGTTAACAGTGAAGAGTTTTCCAGATTTCCCCCAGAATAATGTAAGGTTTCACTTATACTAAGGTTCTGTGCTACTTAATACAATAATGCTCCATAAAAGTAAACATGGTACAGATACCTTCTGTTAATATTTACCCTTTTCTGAAGAAATAGAATTTATGGGTTATAAACATATTGGAGACACCTTGTATTTTCAAAGCCATTCAAAAATATAAAAGGCTAGGGTGTACAGCGTTTACTAAAAAGAGAGAAGACACCTGCTTAATGTTTGGAGAGGATGTCATATTTTTATGTAGTAGTTCAGGCATGAGATTACTTAAAACATCTAAGATAAAGCATTCCTTTAAAAAGTATGAAATATTGTATACACCTGAATTTGTAACAGAGCTAGTTTTGACAGCAAAGTAATATACTTCTGAAGCAGCCTGCCATATATCTGCTTATTAATGTTTGTATTGATGGCTTGTAAACAGTGTAGGAATCAAATACTTTAATCCAAGATTACTGCAGTTAAATGTGTAGTTATGATTTTTTTGCTTCAGGGCTGAGTGCAAGTGAGAGATGGTACACAGCTCCTTTCTGTTTTTCTGTTATGCATACAGAGGGTTGCCTTCCTTTTTCATTCATTAGTTTTGTTTGCAACTGCACAGCAATTTTGTGTAAGGTGTTTTGATGCAGATGTGTTTTGTGCCACAAACTTGTGGCAAACACACTCCAAAGAAGTTACCTGAAGCACATATAAAATTCCTTCTTCCTGAAGTGTTGATAGGTGTGTGGGAGAAACAGGAAGATAACTATGCAGATCTACATATGCCTGGACAATATTCTATAAAAGCATGCTAGGTTCTTGGCACAAATAAATGCTTCTTCTGTTACTACACTATTTATTTCTGATCGTTACAACTGAAATCCTGATGTGACTAGTTTCTCAAGGATTTGTGTTGTGAAAGAAAATTAAAATAAAATAGAAAATAAAACAGAAAAAATAAAATATAATACAGTTTCTGTATGTGTCAGAGTCAAGAATTTTAAAGCAGAACTTGGTCTGCACTGTTTCTCATTTACATTGAATATACTACATCTTTGTGGCACCAAGTTAACACTGCATACAGCAATACAAGAACACTTTAGAACATCAAGTATGGCTACTGAGAAAATGCCACTTTGAATTTTTCAGAGCAGATGCACTCTGAATAGCTCATCCAAAGAGCTTCTCTCACATGGTATGTGAAGGAAGGTAGTTGCTTTCAGTACGGGAGAGGTTTTCTGAGTGACCACAGTGGTGTTGAAGAGGTTTGAGCAGTTTGGGATTGATGTGCAGCCAGCCAGTTCTGCCATATACTTACATGAGAATCCCCTTCCCAGACATAGCAAGAGATGAATCCTGGAGCGGTGTGCTGTAGAAGATCATCTCTGACAAGCTCTTAAATAATGCACCTGCCACGTCTGCTTTTGAACCAAGAGTTACTGAACATAGCCCTTGAGATTTCACGTTTCTTCCAGTATTTGGACTACAGCGTTTCCACTGCACAGCAAGAAATTTTTATGTCAAAACCAATAAATGTTCTTACTCTTACCAAATGATTTTCTGTCCCAGTTACAAGGAAACAGTATTATAGTGTCTTTTTTATTATTAAAAATTGTGTAGTCTGACATTTACAACATGTCCATAAACCTGCCATAGAGTGCAAAGAAGCTCTTCTGTGGGGTCACTTTGACTCACGTGGTTGTGTTCTAAAACATTGCAGAAATAAATCTTTCCTTGTTTTGGGAGAGATTAACCTGTCATATGCACAGTGTACAAATTTAGGGGAAGGACTGTCTAGTGGTTACTTGTGTATCTGTGGTTTGGATTTAGCTGGTTACCCCAGAATGCTAAAATGCATCTGAAGGGTAAAATCAGTAAGTACAAATATTTAAGGATTTAAAAAACAATTCTGCTGTTCTACAATAATTATATTGACCCAAACTGTCTTTTAAAGTCATATCAAGGTAAGCATCTGTATTACACTTTCTTTTCATATTCAAATAAAAGAAGAGGTGGAAGAATTTTAAGCTAATCTTTACCTTTCAATCAAATCTGTCTTTAAAAAATACCCCAATGCTGTTGCTTGAAGAAGTAATTTTCTTCCGTTATTGTCATTATACTTGAAGAATTTTATAACAAATGTGCTGTAGCACAATTTACAGTAATACCATAAATGAGAATAGGTGATACAGCTGCTATTAAAAGTTAGGGTTTAGACAATGCTATTAATATTGAGGGAAAACAGTTTGATTTGCTGGTCAAAGGTGTTACCTCATTTCCTGAGCAAAAGCAATATGGAATTTTAGCTGCACGTTTTAATCCACTGTCTGTCCAGTATGGTTTAGAGGTTCATCTTCAAAGGGTTTCAGCAATTCTGTCTTGATTTTTTTTTTTACTGTAATTTAGGATATGTTTGATGAAAAATGGTAATGGTAATTAAGGACAACTCTGGTCCAGGACCATAGGCAAGAGGTGGAATGTGGAATAAAAGATAACTCTGCTTCTGATTCCATCCTGTGCTCTGTGTTGCCTGACACCTAGTGAAATGATTTGCATGAGCCCAGGGTAAAATGTTTTTATGTTCTTCTTCACTAAAGGCATTATCTAAAGGCTAGCTATCCATTATTTTGAAAAAATTGTCACAGCTGTATTGAAATATAGGGAGGCATTTTCTGTTGGGAAAAGAACAAGGAGAACCTCTAGGGAATCAAGCATTTCAACTCTTTATCAAGCGCTGTAAATGTGCAAATGAGGCAGTCACACTGCTGTGTTATAAACTGTCAGTCTTCTGCTAAAGTGGGAAGAAAAAATATATGATACAAAGATAATAGACTGTCTTGTGTTTCAGCATGGCTTTAAGGTATTAGGTATGAAGTCTGATTTGCACCCATTTTAGAATAAATAATCATGAATCCTCTTGTGGTATTAATGACGGTGTGTCTGGCCACCTAACAAAAAGTAGCAGCTGAAAGAATGAGGATAGTTACCAGGCTTTCTCATCTCCAACACATAAGCAATATTATATAAAAAAAAAGTGCTCATTTTATAACCTCTTATGAGCAGCAATGTTAATATTTCAATGAAAATATTTTTTCTAAAGAAATGTTAATGTCATCCCCCCATTTAGCTATGCACACATCTTTGTCGGAATAAAAAAATTCCCACCTCCATTGCAAATTTGCTTTTTTCATCCAAGCTTTTAGGAATAATTAGAATAGCTTCTCTATGTCATATCAGTTTTAGGGTTTCTTGCAGGTTGTATGTGACTACAATGATATTTTCTCACTTTTTCCTCCCCCGCTGAGAACCTTCCTGAAGCTGGTGTTCAGTGCTCCAAAGATGCTCTTGCTTGTGCCTTGGTTTTGCTCTCAGGGGTTGCTCAGTGAATGGGAATGGGAAGCACTCACAGGACTTTGCTGGCTGTAACAACTGCTGTGACAGCTGTTACAGACTCACTTATGCGTCCTCCTTTCTCTGAGAAGTCTTAAATAAAGAGATGCAGTAGGAGCAGTCCTGTATGCAGCTGACCCTTCTGCTTTACCAAGCTTCACAGGTGCTCATCATCTGGAAATGACAGAGGAGGAGAAGCAGCGAGGAGTTCTAGGTAGGCTCAGTGTGCCAGTGGGAGACAGCCGTGAAAAAGACAAATGTGATACAGGATGTGTCTGGAGAGGCATTTGCTGCAGAAATAGGGAAGTATTGCTGCCATTATACAAGGCACTGGTGAGACCTTCCCTAGAATAGTGAGTACAAACCTGGTCACCCGTGTTCAAAAATCTTAATTGAAAATGGAACTGATAGGGAAAAGAGTGTACCCTACCAGGCAGACTGGAAAAACAAGAGGTTGGAAAATGTGTCATGTAAGGAAAGCCAATGTCCTTTTAATCTTTCAGGGTGGCAGACCAAGAGCAGATACAAATGGCATCTAAAAATACTTCAAATGTCTATTCATCAAGAGTGATGGTATTACAGCTGAAAGATAAATCTAGCACAAAAAAACAAGTGAGGGAAACAGTGTAGCCTGGAATTAAAGAGGCTCTGTTAGGAGTGGGCTACCCTGCAATAGTTTTCCAATACAGAGGTTGCCAGGAGAAAGCAGACTGTTTTTAAGACAGACAATGAGACATTTATGAGGATATGCGTGTGATTGCAGGATACTGGCATCCATAGCTCATGGGTCTCTCCCAGTCCTTCTTACATACTTATCTGCATATAAAAAGAATGTATTACCGTAATTGAATGAAGGGGTGTTGGTGGGTGAAGAGAATGGGAGAGAAGGGTTGTCAAACATCCCTGGGGGAGACAGGTACACTCTCTGATGGTGCACTGTACATCATGAGCAGCCCTCTGGTCAAAGGCCCCAGAAATTACTCTGCAAATGCTTCTGAGGTCTTTGATGGCCTATGACTCCCTCCTAACATGACTGCTGCTTCTGCCTCATAGTTGAGCCAGTTGTGGCCCTCAGAAGGGATGAATACCCTCAGGCCTGTATGTGAATGTGAATGGGATTGGGGATTTTTACACCTGAGCCAAGTGTGTAAAGAAAGAAATTATCATGATAAAATGATACTTACAGGATTTGCTTGATACTGACTTTCTTCCCTATCTGGCTCACAACGCAGCTTGTTGTTAAACAGGGGTCAGTTTATCTTGCTCATCCTCTGGTGGTGGGTGTGCACCTCTCTGCAGGGGGTTGTTTTCTTTCCAGAGATTTCCAGAGATTTTACCACCACTCACCCAAAAACTCCTTCTCCCCTTCAGCTGGGGGTGCAAACGTGGCCTCAACAGAGCACCTTCTGCTTTTGCCAATGGCTGTTTTTTTGAGTCATTAACATTTCAGTCTCAGGCCAGGCTGGATGGAGCAGCTCTAGGGGAAGGTATTTAGGGAAAGGTATCTAGGGAAAGGGGTTTGAGCTGGATGATCTTCAAGATCTGTTCCAACTCAAAGCATTCTATGATTTTATGAGTCAATGACTCAGTCTCAATGAATCTTTCAGAAAATAATCTTGTCTTTTATAGTGCTTCTTGACAATCTTTTTTCTACTAAAAATCACGATGAATGTGTGATGTAGGCCCTTCATCATCTTGGGACAGCTCTCCATTGTGCGCAAAGTCTCTTAGCAGATTGGCAATTTCTGGTTTCCTTGTACTTGCAGCTCAGCAGAAAGTAGAAATCCTTCATTATTGCTTTTTCTTTCTGTGGCATAATTGAACAACAAAGTATAAGACAGTTAATTTCCTTAAGAATGTTACATTCCTTAAGAATGTATTTTTTCAAAAGATAACAGGTTTGAAGCTTAAGGAAAATATTTAATTTTTTTGCCTTTTACCCGACATCTCTGCTTGGTGGTTGGTGTTGGTTTGTGGCAAGATATTTCTTACGAAAAAAAAAAAAAGCGTTTTAGATTAGCTGTTTGACCTGCTCAGTCCCAGTGTGTATGCCCCATAGTCCTATTTACTAGCCTCACTGGATGAATCATTGTTTTTCTGTTATTGGTCTTTTGCTTTGTTTTGCAACACTTCCTTGATTAATGGGAGGGTCTGTGTCCAAAGGAGAGTACCAAAGAGGGTGAAAGGGCATGACTTAGGAGGAGTGGCTGAGGATCCCAGAAGAAGGAATCACGTCAATGCTCTCACAACTTCTTCTGCTTGGGAAGTAGAGTGGTGGGGACTGATCTCCTCCCTGTTGTTTGATGACAGGATGCAAGGGAATGGCTTAAATTTAATCAAGGGAAGTTCAGACTGGATATTAGGAAACAGTTTTTCACTGAGAGTGTAGTTGAGCACGGAGAGCAAATTCCCCAGGGAAGATGATATGGCCCCAATCCTGTGAGTTTGCTTGAAGTATTTTTGGACAACCCTCTTAAAAACAAGTTTTAAGAGTCAAGAGTTGAACTTGGAGAACCTCACAGGCCCCTTCCAACCCATGAGATTCTTTGATTATTAATTACAGACAGTTAAAAATCTAAAAAATAGAGAGTCCAATAAAAAAAGAAAGCCTCCAAGCAGTCCAAAATTACATCAAAAATATGTTCTTTCATGGAAAATCTGAGATAATTGATACTAATTAACTTTTCAAATTGAGATTTACATTTCAGTTTACTTTTTTTTTTTTTTTTAATCTGGAAGCTCTCTCATGACTCAGAAGTCAGATTCTGCTAAAATTATGAGCTCCCTTCCTTCATGGCAACACCCTGGGCATAGCTACAGGTGAAGTGGGCAGCTCATGTTCAGTCCCCTGCTCTTCTGGACTCAGAGCAAGTGTTTGTGTGTTGGCTGTTGCCAACATTGCCAGCTATTCACCCTAGCCATTGGATACACAGCTGTGTGTGTCTGTGTCCTATCTTGTTTCCTTGGTTGCAGCCTATTTGGATACAGGATTGCCTTCTCTTCTGTGTGTTCAGTGACTGATCCTCTCTGAGATCTTTATGCTCTTCTGGAGCACAAATAAAGTTGTGTCCTTGTTGCTAGTACTAGAGATATAGACTGAACTGTGGGCCCAAATGTTCCTCTCAACAAATTGCCGATTTTTAATCTGTTTTACTGTTAATATTTTTAATAAAGATCAATTCATTGTGGTGAGTCTGAGATTCTATTTTTGTTGTCTTTGGGGTTAGGAGGTATAATATCAACTCCTGAAATCCTGTTCTGACCAAGACAGAAGATTTTAAAGGCCTGTTTGGTGTTGTTTTCTGTTATGTTATGTATGCCTGCAACACTGACTTCATTTTGAGTATTGGATATTAGACTCAGATGTGAATCATATTTTGTCTTTTCTGTAATGAGTAGCAGATCAGTTTTTCCATGGTGGCTCCTAGTCCAATATTTTATAATGTACTCCCTTAATATCTATGGAAATTATTGTATGATGCTGTTCTAACTTAGCTTTTATCACTTGTTAAAACATACGTGATAAGCATGCTTCGCTGGGAGACATTTTGTTATCTGTGGATTAGAAGTGGGAGTGTAACTAGAATGTTTTAGTTAGGGATTCATTTATAACCTACTTAATATTTATTCCATGAAAGATTACGTAGAGGACAGAAACAAATTCTTAACATGCTGCTTCAGAAATTTGAGATCAAAACACAGTCTAGTGTGAAAACCTGACACACCTGTAGATATTTCAAAACCCAGACTGCTTGCTTGTTGTGTCTCATTATTTGGAATCATGTATAAAATGAGGTACCTCCTGAGTGATGTCCTAATGACTGCCATTTGGTGTTTGCTGAGCACGGTGATGTTGCTCTTGGACATATGAGTCCTTTATGAGGACTTCTTGTTATGGCAGCTAGGGTTTGTAGTATTTTCCCAGGCAGACCAGAATTTCAAAATAGTAAGTTTACTCTGAGCCTCTAAGCATCTTGGTAATGAATAGATCATCAGAACTGAAGTCTCATTTCTCCTTTTCTGAACCCAGATTCTGGATGGGTGCACTTTGACAAAAGACTGCATTGCAGTTGAAAGCCTTCTCCAGACATTGTTATGTAAATATGGGGCACAGAGGAAGTGTGTAACTGTCTCTCTCTCTTTTGAGTGCATCATTGCTCATCAGTTATAACAACAGGTGGTAGTAGTTGTGGAAGGCTTGTTGTTTAATATGTGGAAGCCTTAAGTTATGATAAATGTGGCACTTTATATGAGTGGAGATGGTTGAATGTATTTGATAAGATGCTTCCATTACTGTAGACCAGTATCTTTGCATTTTTATTTCAAGACCTACTTTATACGAGACTGATAAAAATATATTTGCTTTTATTACAGACATTGTTTATATAAGGATTTGAGACAAAACTGGTGTCATCAGGGTAAATATTGTGCAAAAACTAAAGGAAAACATGGAGATTTGCTAGAAACAGTGTTTTTTCAAGGTCCCCTGTTACTAAAGAGTTTTAAACAGCCTTTTAGGAAAATCTAAGATTGTTTACATAAAAGCATTTCAAATTCTTTCTCTGTTATAAATAATGTGTGGTGACTAGGTATGTTAATGTTCGCAGCAAACCTCTTTATCATGGTAAGATAAAAGAAATATTTATAAGTTTTTAAAAAATTTATTTAGCTCTCAGTAGATAAAAGATTATTCCTCTGAAGAGAACTATATTTTTTGAAGTTGTTAAACCACTATGAGCTGTATGAAAGTCGTTAGCCTATTTAAGTGTTTCACCTATCCAATGGTCCTTTGGTTGCATACAGATAAGCTACAAGAGAATGGTATGCATAAGCCAAATATTTCATCTTAAGCAAGAAAAGAGCTATCATTTTCACTTTGAATCACCATATATAGTATACAGGTCCCATTTTTTTGTTACATTTTTTGGATGGCTTTTTTATACAATCTCCTTTTTTAATAACTGAAGCATCACTAGGTCATAGAACATTACCATTCAAGTGATTAAGGTAAAATATTTTCTTCTATAGAAGCATATTTAAATTTTGATAGACATTAAATTTTTGACTCAAGCTGGTACAAGAATATGTATGGGTGGTTTAGTCATTAGCTTGAGCATGTGTCCAACAGCCACAGATCTGATGCTCCCTTGTTCTGAGAAGAAGCAAAAAACCCCCGAAAAGTGTCATATCTTTTAAAAGATGCAATCAATTTTAACCTGCCTCTCCCTTTGCTGCAGGGAACAGTATTTTTGCAATCTACTTCTGGGAATGGTACTTCCTCCTAAAAAGGAATGTTTTTGTTCCACTTTGCTTTTCTTAATTTTCCACAGGGCATCAGTTTTACTGAATAAAATCACACAGCAGTGTAGCCAGATACCTGTAAAATAGGATGGTGAGCATAACTGTAAAGGTCTGCCCAGGAAACTGGTATGCCCTCTGTGTAACCTGTCGGAGTCCTGACCTGCACTGCCAATTTACAGAACCACAGAGTCACAGAATAAACTGAGCTGGAAGGGACCCATAAGGATCATTGAGTCCAGCTCTTGGCCCTGCACAGCACCATCCCCAAGAGTCACATCTTTTGCCTGGGATTTATCCCAAGCAGAGCATTTATGCTGCTGAATAGCAAAATGGGGTTGAAATTTGTTCTTGCTGCTTTTCATTGCTATGTGATAAGATCAGTGCTGCCCTAGTGACTGGTGATGTACTTATAAGTACTTGGCCTTTTTCCACCTTACGGTTTTCAAAAAATCTGGTATTTAATACTGAAGTAACTGACACTATAACTGTTCTTTACAAAACACTTTTAAAATGAAAAATGAGCTAGATCTCTCAAGCTGGATTCTTTTACATGACATATAAAAGATGCCTATATATAACAATACAGTAGATGTGTTCACTCATTATGATATGATTCAATATCCTATTATGATGTACAGTTCTGTTTAATGTCTTAACTTGCTCAACCGAAGCACAAAAGCAGCAGAAGTGTAATGCAACCATTCAGAATGATGAGGGATTATATACTTTTCTTGAAGGGACAGTCCTTTGATTTTCATCTAATTTCACTGGGGCAAATCACCTTTTAATTCTATGTATATTTGCTTTGGGAGAAAACCTCATGTTTAGAGCTAAGAGTAGAGTATACAGTTAGGCTTTTTAATTGCATTTTTAAAAAACTTTGTTTATATGTCTTTGCAACTAGTACCTCGGGTAGGAAAATGCTTTTGAAAAGTGACTTCTTTGAATTCCAATGTGAACCATTAAAAAAACCCAAACTAAACATAATAAACACATAGCCCAACATATTTTAATCTTCCCAGAAGAGAAAACAGTAGAAAGCTGACTGTGAGCTTTGGTTTGTTTAGAAACAGGGCAAATGTGATGTACAGCTCCTGTGGGGAAGCTGATAATAAAAAATGCTTTCTCTCTTATAAATACATTGCTGAAAGGAGTACTGAAAAATGTAAGCCATACATTACACAAATATTCATCTGGATATCCAAAGGTACAAACTTGAAGATAATACCTATATGCAAAAATTTAGGTCTGCACTCTCCAGAAGTAGGTGAATGTTTAGTTGCAGTCAAAAGGAAGGATAGATTTGTAATTTAAAAAGTAATTGTTATTATAATTGAGCCATTTGTAAGATGACAAACAATCTTAAAGATAGTTTAGTGTGTATAACTGCTTGCCATGAAATACCTCAAATACAGACCACAGAGGGACACTCATAGTTAAAGATGGAGCTCTTTCTTTAAGCCAAACAAGAATGGAATAGGATTATTCTGTTTATCTGCTCTTCTCTTTATAATGTCCAAAGAAAACTGTCAGATGGATATGGATTTGAAATTGCATTCCTCTGTTAAGCATTCATTTTTTAAAATAAATATTACAGATGAACGTAAATGAAGACCTCATTCCATTGCTTCATCCTGCAGTATTATAAACAGACATTTTTCATAGGATATTTTAATGTTTAGGGGTTTTTGTGGTTATAGAAGTAGAGGAAGAAAAAGGGAAACATGAACAATTCTTCTCTAACAGATTTTGCAGATTTGTTCTTTTCTTCAACAGAAGGAGAATTTATAAATGCCACTTATCTGATCTCATTCCCTGAAAATTCCTGCCAAAAGCCTTAAAGAGAGTAATTTGATATTTTTCTCAGTGTTCCAACATCTACTTATTGATTATAATACAGTGTTTTGTGCACTTACTCGGGAACTTAACTTGAAATGCTTTTAGTTCAAATCTAGTAACTCACAGAAACAGCAGATTAAGAGCTAAACCATGCAAAACCACAGTTGTGGTACAAGTGTATAGAACTTAAGGGAATTGAATTTGGCTGCTACTACACTTATTAACAAATTGTATTTTTTAAAATTGATTGTCTTTTCCTTGTATTGGCACAACAAAGACATAGTGACTGCTTGTGATGTGTGATTAGATGAGCATAAGCATGAGCATACTGAGAAGTTTTTCCAAAAGATGGAGACATGCTTAAGAAATCATTTTGGAATTCTGGTAACCTGGTAATCCCCTCTTCTCAAAACCTCGAGAGTTATGAGAATGTGACTCTCACTAGCACTGGGTCTCTCTCCAAGAACTGGATTATATGTTGTGGCAGTAATCTGCCCATTGTAATAAAAATGAAAAAAATGTATTTTTTACCTCAATTTGCTTTTAATCATCAGCAAAAATATCTTTTACCCAGCTCAACTGCTACTGCCTCACATTTTTTTCTCCATTAAAAAAAAATTAAAAACTGAAGTCTATTTCTTAATGTGGTTGTGAAAATCTCTGCCAGTATTCCTGCCTGTAGAGACTTTTAGGAAAAACGCAATGTGAGAGCAGAAAGAGGCATTCCACCAAGAAAATGGACTGGGTGAGTCAGTACCTAAACCTCATGCCATTTGCTGCTGATTTCAAGGAGACCTTGAATTGTAGGAAGGCATTGGAGAAGGAGGATCATCTTGCAGCACTTTCAAGCTTCAAACGCTGCTGCTGACAGGTGTGCAAAATTTAGAGCAATGTATTACTGCATTTCATCCCTAATTTAGAGCTAGAGCATGTTTCCAAGAATGCGCTGACTGTTGCAGAAACCACCAGAATAACGCTGAGAAAGCTTCTCTCGGTGAAAGCAACCATGTTAGAGAATAGCTCCTGCTATGGGCTTAAAATCAGTGCTGGCTGCCTGCCAAGGGGCAAATATTTTTGGCAGCTTGGGAAAAGGATCCACAAAAGAAAATCTGTTACCACAAGAAATACTTGCCTCTGAAAATATATCCTGCTTTGTGGAAAACCAATTAAATACAGTTATTGAATCCTTTTAGTGTTTTGCTTTATTTTATTTGCATGGATTATATTAACAGCATTTCAAAGTGTAGAAACTTTATTTTTGCTAGTATGAAATAATGAGATTCTTCAGACTTAGTGTATGTCACACACTATTTTATGCACTTCACATTGTGTAAAATTATTTACAATATTCTCTGGAAGGGAAATAAGGAAATCATTCCTTTACCTGAGCTTAGATAATAAGTTTAATGATGAGTAGTAATCATGTATAAGATATAAAAAGGATTACTCACAATAAGATTAAATCAAAAGAAAAAAAATTATAGGGGATACTTTCAAAGGCACCCAGCCCCCCCAGTTCCATCTGCTTAAAATGGGAAATTTGGCAGCTAGATTTTAGCTTGCTGAATTATACTGTGAGATTCTCTGCCTTGCTCCTTTTCCATAACAGAGTAAAGGCGAAAGAGTGGATGGCTTAACTTGAGCATTTCTAACCTTTTGGGACTTAAAGAACTGAAACAACCTAGGCTGGACAGACTTCCATTGTGCCTTAAGGGATTGACTTCATTAAGGGAAAAGATTTCTGTATTTAGTATGGTTGAGGTTCATTTTGGTGGTTGTTTGGTGGGTTTGTTTGTTTGTTTTTCACAGAGCTGTATGCTGCATTGCTGTTTTACATTGTTGACGTTTTCTTGCAGTCTGGAAAATAATTATTAGACATTTGCAAAAAGTTGAGAAACACTGACATTTCTTTCTTTGGAAAGCTGAACTGTACTAGGCCAGTTGTGTAATCTGAAACCATGTTTTCATTAAAAGTTTGTAAGTGTTTTTAAATGTTTAGCAGGGCTGTAAAACTGGATGTGTTACAGACAGAGGCTGTACGTAGGTAGATACAGCTGTCTGCTATTCTTGATGGCTGTGGTACTCCAGTTTAGATAGCATGGACTTCTCACACCATGCAAGGATGAGAGTGTTTTGGGGGCACTTTATGCCAGGCATGTCCCCAATCTGCTGTGTTTGAGTAAAAGATTTTGGTTCTATTTTTTTCTTTCAGATTACATAGATTTTTCAGTCTTTCTAATGGCCATTTTGTTGTTTTTTTGACCCCTTGTAAAAATCATCAAAGGTATTCTAAGATATTAAGTTGTTGATAGGAGTCACATCTACTATCTTGATCTTGTTCATCCAGCTCATGTATGCAATTGGTATAGTTTTGTTGCCTTGTGAGATCTCTAGACCATGCAAGCCATATGCTATGTTTATGAATCAACAGTCTATTTATCTCACTCCATCCCATTTCTCCCTTTGAATCTTCTGAAACTTCCAGGCTCTGTGGCTGGTGTCACTGCCAAAATCTGTGGTGTTTTCACAACAGAAAGGCCTACGCAGCTAGATGTGCTGGCATCAGATGGGACCCACCTTTCTCATCAAAGGAGGAGAGTCTGCTTGGTAACTAGTGGAGCTCACTGGCAGAGCATCAAATTAGATGTGGTGGGGGAAAGGGACGATATTAGGTTTGTCCCTGCCAAGCTCTGGGATAAGAGGCAAAGTTTGGAGGGACAGGGTGCTGGCAAGGGCCCTCAGCTGGTGACTCTGAATGGTAGTGGCCACACTGGAGCAGATCTTCAGCCTTAGGGGGATGAACTGAGCTAAGAGAAGCCAACAGGGAAACACCAGGAAAATACGCAAAAGGAATAGAATGGTGCTCCTCTAGGATGGTGTCCTAGTTTCAGTTAGGATAGAGTTAATTTCTTTTCAACAGCTGTGTTTTGAATGAGATAGGTGTGAACTGAGCAAAGTGGTATTCCACACCACAGAACATCATGCCCAGTAACTCTGGGGTGTAACCCAGGTCTAACATCAGTCAGCAAGTGGTGAGCAATTGTACTGTGCCTCCCTTGGTTTTCTTGTTTTCTTATCATACTTGGGGGTACTGTTTGACAGTGGAACACATGCCAGCTGTGTGCCCACATGGCCAAGAAGGCCAATAGCATCCTGCCCTTTATCAGGAGCAGTGTGTCCAGCAGGCCTAGGGAAGTCATTCTTCCCCTCTACTCAGCACTGGTGGGGCCACACCTTTAATCCTGGGTTTGTTATGGGCCCCTCATTTTAAAAAGGACTTTGAGGTGCTGGAGAGTGTCCAGAGAAAGGCAACAAGGCTCATAAAAGGACTAGAAAACATGTTTTATAAGGAATGGCTGAGGGATCTGGGTTTGTTTAGTCTGGAGGAGAGGAGGCTCTGGGGGAACCTTGTTACTCTCCACAACTCCCTGAAATGAGGGTGTAGTGAGGTGGGGGCTGGTTTCCCCTACTGTGCCAGCAGTGAAAGGACCAGAGGAAATGGCCTTAAGATGAGACAGGAGAGATTCAGATTAGATATTAGAAAATATTGTTTATTGGTAGGGTGGTCAGGCATTGAATTGGTTGCCCAGGGAGGTGGTGGAGTCACCATCCTTGGAGCAGTTCAAGAGCAGTCTGGATCTTTCACTGGGTGATGTGCTTTAGTAGTTAAGGGGTTGCTGTGGTAATTCTGGGTGGATGGTTGGACTCAATGATCTTGAAGGTCTCTTCCAACCTTGATGATTCTATGATTTTATGAGTCACGATCCAGGTAATAGACAGGCCTATTAGAGGAATGTGGATGCGCTGGTCAACAACAGGTGAGTTCACTGAAGACATCAATATCAGAGGGAGCCCAGGCTGCAGTGACCCTGCATTGGAGTTTGCACTCCTGAAGGATATGGGTCAGCTAAGAAGGGCCTAAAATTAGGCCCCTGAACTTTAGGAAAGCAAGCTTCCAGCTCTTCAGGGAGATAGTCAGTGAGATCCCCTGACAGGCTACCCTGAGGGACAAGAGAGTGGAACAGACCTGACAGAGTGAACAAGAGCTAGCAATCCCTAGAAGCAAGAAATTGTGCAAGGAAGGCAAGAGACTGGCATGGCTGAGCAGGGAATATCTGGGTTTCAGTAAAGTCTTTAACACATTTCCCTACAAGATCCTTCCTTTTAGATTGGAAAATGGCAGAACTGATGGGTGGAACTCTTAAACGCATAAAGAAATGGTTAGATAGTCACATCCAGAGGGTAGTGGTCAATGGCTCAGAGTCCTGGAGGACACCAGTGACAAATGGTGTCCCTCAAACCCTCAGGTTTGAGGCATTCAAACCAGTGTTATTAATATCTGAATTAATGACATAGATAAAGGAACCAAGTGCTCCTTCAGTGAATTTGCTGATGACAACAAGCTGAGTGATGCAGTTGCCACACCTGTAGGACAGCATGCTATCCAGAGGGATGAGGACAACCTCAAGAAGTGCACCCATGGCAATCTCATTAGGTTTAGCAAGACAAGACCAAGTGCAAGGTGCTGCACCTAGGTTGGGGCAACCCTTGGCATCAACACAGGCTGGGGGGATAATGAGATGGAGAGCAGCCCTGTCCAGAAGGACTTGGGGGTGCTGGTGGGTGAGAGGCTGGACATGACCCAGCCATGGGCACTCCCAGCCCAGAAAGCCAAACGTGTCCTGGGCTGCATCCAAAGCAGCGTGGGCAGCAGGGCCAGGGAGGGGATTCTGCCCCTCTGCTCTGCTCAGCACACATGGAGTGCTGTGTCCAGCTCTGAGGCCCACAGTGTCAAAGCACAAACTTACTGGAGCAATTTCAAAAAAGGGCCACCAAGACGATCAGAGGGATGGAACACCTTTCCCGTGTGGAAAGGCTGAGAGAACTGGGACTGTTCAGGCTGGAGAAGAAAAGGCTTTGGGGTGGCCAAATTGCAGCCTGCCAGTACCTGAAGGGAGCCTCCAAGAGAGATGGAAAGAGACTATTTACAAGAGCACAGCAGTGACAAGACAAGAGGCAATGGCTTCAAACTGAAAGAGAGCAGGTTTAGGTTAGATGCTAGGAAAAAATCTGTGGTATGAGGACAGGTTTCCCAGAGAAGCAGTGGATGCCCCATCCCTGGAGGTGTTTAAGGCCAGGCTGGAGGAAGCTCTGAAGAACCTGGTCTAGTGAAAGATGTCATTGCGCACAGCAGAGGGGTTGGAACTAGGGATCTTTAAGGCCCTTCCAACCCAAACCATTCTATGAGTCTGTGATTCAGCAGTGGAATAACTTCAAATTACTCCTGACTCCTTGATGAATGTTTTTAATGCCTCAGAACATCAGATATTGAAACTGGTTATGTTAATTAGATAGAAGTAGGAATGGTGATGGTAGATTTTTTTTTGTAAGCACTATATAGGAAGAAGTCTGATTCAAGTTTAGAACTTAGGTTGGTCTTTAATACGGCAGGTAAGCTGGAGCCTTGTGGAGATGGATCTGGGATGGATTTCTGTTTGTCCCTCTCACTTAGACTGCAGTTTCCAATCTAACTACAACCTGAAACCTTTAGTTGCTGAAAATGATCCGCTACAGAATGCATTTTAGACTAGCTAATATCTGGTCTATATCAGTTTTATCCAGCAAATGTTATTGCTTTCCCTTTTCATGTTACTATTGTTTTCCTTGCTATTATTTGTATGAGGCAGTTTAACTATAGTGTTGTTGACTGAAAGTGTGTGTTTGCCCTTGTGCATGTATGCCCATGTATTTGTTTGTGTCTTTGAACACTTGTAGATTTCCTAGGACAATTGCCTGATTCTCTGGTGCACTTTTCCTGCACCACGTGTTTCAGAGCATTGTTTGTTAGATATCATGAGTTCTGAAATACAGTGGCACTTAAAGGTGAGTCTGAAGTGATTACAGCCCTTAAAACAAAAGTTTGATCTTAATGAGAATTTTCAAGTATCATAACTTTTGTGTTGTTTTGGACAAAGGATAGGGGAAATTTCTTTACACTGAAAAATTTCAGAGTTTTATCTGTTTTAATAGAAGAGTATTTGTCTCTATATTTTCTTTTATTTTTTTTTCTTTTTTTTTTTTCTTTTTAATTTTTCTTTTTTCTTTTTCTTTTTTTTTTTTTTTTTTTTTTTTTTTCTTTTTAATTTTTCTTTTTTCTTTTTCTTTTTTTTTTTTTTTTTTTTTTTTTTTCTTTTTAATTTTTCTTTTTTCTTTTTCTTTTTTTTTTTTTTTTTTTTTTTTTTTCTTTTTAATTTTTCTTTTTTCTTTTTCTTTTTTTTTTTTTTTTTTTTTTTTTTTCTTTTTAATTTTTCTTTTTTCTTTTTCTTTTTTTTTTTTTTTTTTTTTTGTCTGTTCAGGGAAAATCTGTACTTTATGAGAAGGATGGTTTTATACTGTCTATAGAACTTATCCTTTTATATAACATTTTATTTGCCTGGCATTTATATTGGTTCCTTGTTAGAGTCTTTTAGTACTTTGTCTTGGTTTGAAAAGACAGGTGTCTGCTAAGGAAGACAAGAGCCTTCTGTGAAATGGAAAATCTAAACCCTCTTCCTCCAAATTATGATTTTGAAACTAAGAGGCTCTCAGGCAAGGTTATGGGAATAGGGATAACAATTCTTTACTAGGAAAATTAAAATACAAATGCAGTGGTACAAACAGGCAATCAAAAAAACCACCACTGATAGAGCCCTAATACAACATGACACCCTGCTGGTCAGGGTGTTGGTAGCAATCTGGTTAAATGCAGGAGTGGTGGCACACCTGGAGTGACAGATGTGGTTCTGTTGAAGCAGTGATCCTGTAGAAGGGTGGAGTTTTCCTCTGAAGGTCTGTGGGTGGTGTAGATGGGCCTGCTCTTCCTCTGGCAATCCAGTGGAGAAGACAGCTGCTCCTCTGGGAATACAGTGGGAAAATGCTGCTCTGTTCCTCCAAGCCTCAGATTATATCCAGATAGGAATGTTTGGCTCCTCCCCCTGGGCAGAGCATCTGACAATGCGATGATGTCATTTTATCAGTCATGTAGTGAGACTCAATGGCCCATTAACAGAAGATATCTCCACACAGGGAGGATTCTTTTCTTATATTGAAAACTGCCCAATTAACAGAAGATCACTGCCCTACCTCTAGCAGATGGCACCTAGAATACACACACATCTTGCAATCCAGGACATACTTGCATACTCCATGTAAATATTTACAGGATTTATTTCTCAGAGTGGGAGAACATGAGATATAAATAATCCCCTGAAAATGAAAACGTAAAATTTTATTCAGTTTCTTTGTATTTGGAAATGCATTAATTTATGATATTCCACAGTGTGAGTATGAAGTTAAGATGTATTCAGGAGTTGATTAATTTCCCAAAGGTGCTCTACTCTTAAGGTATCATCAAATTACTATTGCTGCTTTTCTTACATGAAGACTTCTTGGTTTTCAGCATTTTTTGGCGTATTTATGGGTCACAGACAGCTGAGTTGATTAAACTTTGTGGTCCTGAATGCTTGTCATCACTGGTGTTCTTGGGATTGCAAAACTCAAAAGAAACCGAATGAGCAAATCTGCTGAAAACTTTGTATAGCGCTCATACAAAGCATGTATGAGTGTGACATTCTGTTAACAAAACCAATTCTCTTCTGATTTGGTAAATAATTCTAAGTGCAGTTTTCAGGGATCAGAAATATTAATTTATTGGAATTGCATCTCTGTTCTTTTTCAGTTTCATAAGAGTTCAAGACAGTTAAAATAAGAATAAAAAATTTGGGCATGAAGCAGTTATCACTTTAATCTACCAGACCAAGAATTAGCTATATACCTCTATCTCATTCCCACAGATAATACAGTATTTCTGAATGGAAGGTTGTGGATTGGATCTTAACAAAATACTTTTAAATATATAGATAAATAAATGGACTTTGTAATTCTTAGTACAGATTCAGATGGGCATGTTCCTTTTCGGTTAACATGCCCTCAAAATGCTAAGTAGTAGAGTATCTTTTGGAAAATAGCCCCCCCTGGGGACAGTGTATCACTGTTTTGTGAAAATCATAGTATTTCCAGAATAAGAGTAAGTAAACCTTTGCCATTCCAGAAGCAAATACTGAGGAAGATGGGAGAGAGGTATCCTGCAATAAATACTGTGCTGCTTTTCCCAAAATAAGCAGGCCAAGTGCATTTCTAAAGAATGATGAAGTTCAATACCAGAGTTGTTAGTAGGTAACAGGAGTTTGAATATGGATAGTCAAATTAGCAGACATTTTGTATCATGCTCACCAGCTATTTTGCTGAGAGGAAGTCTGTGTTTCTAGTAAGACACTTGACTGAAATTTGGGACACAGCATCTACTCTTACTGATGCCAGGAATTACCTCAACCAGATTTTTCAGGTCACATTTTGGCAAAAGGTTGGAGCACAGATTTATGTCCCACTGATTGCAAGACATATTTCATGGAACAGAGAAAAATTTCACTGCTACTTAACTGCTCATCTAAAAAACTGAAGAAAGATACCAACCTCTTTGGGTCCCTCTCTTTGTACATCGTGCACTTGCTTTGTCAACTTTCCAAAACAAGTATTTCTTTCTGTAGAAATACACCCTCTTTGTAATGCATTTCTGCCAGGTGAATTGGTTCAAGCTATCAACTCTCATCACTAGCTCTCTAGCAGTCGTGACTTCTCCTTGAGATTTCTTGGCACACAGAGAGGAGCTCTTTGTAAAGAGATCTGCAAATAGTACAACTACAAGAAAGTCTGTCATGCTTTCTCTTCTAATGTTTGATCTGTCATTAGGTGAGTGAACCAGTCTTACTTCTTTTTTTTTTCATTTATGAAATTTTGATTTTCCCCTTACATTTAGATGAGGTTCTTTTGTTTGTTTGTTTAAGGTACACGTTATACTCAGACAACTGATATTTCAGCAGGGTGGAATGCCTGTCATTTTGAACATTTAGCAAAAATCTTTTGTAGTTCAAATGCATACATACAGTTTTCTGCTTAAAAGTAATGCAAATTAATTTGTCAGTCAATCAAAACAAACTGAAACCCCCCAAAAAGTCAGAAATGGTAAAATTTTATTTTCACCACTGAAGCTGCCAAACCATTTTCCAAGTCAGTAATATTGCATTTTCAATCTCAGTAAATTTCTATTTTTCCATTTAAAAAATGTAATTTATACAGAAAAAAATATTTGGGAGCAGCATAAAGTTGCATTATTACCTTTGCAAAAGTCAGGAAAACTGAATGCAACATGTGGGACACCAACGTAAAAACAGTTCTTGTTTAGTTATGCTAAGATTTAGCATTTCCTGTTCATTCAGATCTCCATTTATGTTCTTACTTGCATCATTAGCCTTTGAAATGGACAATTAAACAAAGTGATAGATTTTTAGAAGGTGTGGGGAACAAAAATGCTCTTGGTTTCTTTCATTCATTCTGTCTGCTCTGAGGCAGACCCTTCATCTCATTCTCCACCTTTGCAGCAACCGCTTTGAGGATTGCTTATAATAGACAAGGTCCATAATGTTCTTGCTTCCTGCTTATAAAGTTGCTATGCAAGATCTGAGCTTAGTCATCTGCTATCAAGTTTTCCACCAGCCTTAGCATTCCAGATGGTGATCTATACATAGGCCTGGTTGGCTATCACCACAGCATTTTTGGTATTAATGACTAAAAACCATCCTTAGGCAACAGGTATTGAAAGTCTTTAATTATCTCTGCATTTTACACCAGATTTGTTTTAATGTTGACAAGGCAGTTGCTGTTGTGCATTTTCAGTTTTTTGGTATGGTTCATGTAGCTGCATCAGATCTTCCCCACTTGTCTTGATATGCTCTTTGCTGTTGGAGTGCAGTTCTGTTCAGATTATTTTGTCAATTGAGATTGCTAGTAGCTTACTGTCTTTCCAAATTTTTGGCTTTCTTTATGCCCAAGACTGGTGTACAAATATATATGTGACTGATGTACAAACATGCACACTGCTTTTCTTTACTTTGAGGGAACAAATTTATTTTAATTTCTTCAAATGTATGTTATATTTTGCATCATTGGTTGTTCTTTGTGAAGGCTCCAAACCTTTATGTGAAGTACCATATACAAATTTCATGTCTCTTAGCTATTTCTCTTCATCTGGCTGGTTCCCATCTACTCTAGTCAGCAGTTTCTCCACACCACAGTGGCTGATCATGGAGATGCAAACATGTACTCAAGTGTGCGATCTTGAACTCTGTACATCACAGACAGACCTGGAGGTGGATCTGCTCCAGTTCAAATAGTTAAATCAATAGTAATGAATAATTTTCAGTAATCTAAAGGATCGTATCTGTATATATTTTCCTGATTAGTAACTAACTTGACAGGTACTGATGCAAGTTATTTTCACCCCACATGTTTTTTTCAGACCCTGGAAACAAAATACTTATATTTACTTTATTGTTTTACTATATTTCTTATTTATAGAAATGGTTATTAGAAATAAGAGAAGAATGGAATTTTATTTCTCTGAGAGATTGTGCAGAGTGTACAATAAGAATGAAATATGGAGGAGAACAAATGTGAGGGCTTTATAAGCAGTTCTATGAGTAAGAGACACAGTTGTCCTCCTGCCTGTACTTAGGTTGGCATCTTCCTTCACCCTCTATCTGGGGGACTGCTAGTCTCCCATATCTTGTTATATGAAGCTGTTTATGTGCATATTCTGTAAACTATTTGGGTCCAAAATGCATCAGGTTAGCTAAGTGCAAAGAGTAGCTTCAAAGGACACAGTTTGATTCATTTAGAAATTAAATGTTAGGAAGCTCAGATGGAAAATTTAAAGTCATGCTAACTTTCAGTGGGAGGAGATGATCAGCCAGGGGAAGTTGAGCAAGGTGACTTTTGCTTCAGTGTGGTTTTGCTACTGGCATAGCTGCTAGTAAAATCCAGGGCAAAGAAGCAAAAAGAGCCTTTGCATAGTACGCACAGATGTTTAATTCAGCCGCACGGTGAGATTTCAGGGTCCAAGGGCACACTCATGGGGCGAGCTCAGGTTTCTGTGTCCCCAGAGGTAGGGGCTGACCCGCGGTCCCCTGCCAGTACAAAGATGATGGCCAATGGGGTAATAGGGAGCAAGTGGCTGAGGGGCATAGGAATGGGAAGGAGCCAATGGGGACTCAGCAGCCCCTGAGGGAAGCCTCTCGTGTCTTCCCAACCCAGCGAGTGCCTCCCAGGGTCCCCACAGCATGGGTGGGTCTTGGACCCTGCCTGTAATTTCATAATTTCTCTTCTAGGAAATATAATCATAGAAGAATTATTATTTATCTCTTTTGTAATTTCCAAATTTTTCTGAAATTAAAGCAACAAAAAATGGCATTTAAAACTTGATTTAGATAAAAAATAGTCCACTGATTTTCTCGATGATTAATAAAATGTATAAGCTGGACCTCAAAACATCATATGCTAAATGTTGAGTAATTGACAATTACTTATTTTAATTTCCTTTCTGATTTCTACATTGCAGTAGTTGTGTGGGTTCTTTAAATGATATTCTTTTCCCATATAAAAATATTACTACAGTTTGTTTTTTTTTTTTAATATGAGATGAGGTTTTAACTAGCAACTACCAAGAGGTGTTCAAGATATGCTAACATAAAAATCAATTAAAAAGAAAAAAATAATCTGAAATCCCCCTGCTTATCAAAGTGTAGTTTCTAATCCATAGTCCTTTGGCAGAAAAGGTGAAAATATGAAGCAATTGATTGTGTAGGAACTTGGCATCTGAGTCTCCAGTTCTTTTGCTATAGGTATAAATAATAGAATGTCAATGGTGATTCTCTCCCTGTGAGATTTCTCCTCCCTTTAATGTGTAGGAGGATACATTGTTAATTGTACAAGTCAGAATACAGTGTTTGATTTTACAGGGCTGTGCTCATGTGGATATGGGGATCCTGCAAGCTTTCTGGCTGGATGTTGAAAAAAGATGAAAATATCCATCATGATGTTATTAAATTTGATGTGATATTTCCTGTTGATCTGGTAAAATCAGGATTGGAGCTCTGTGTTAGCAATAATCTATGATACATCAGTTGATTGGTGATGAAATAATCCTACTGTGCAGCTATAAGTGCTTTCTAAAAGAGAAATAATATGGCAAACATCAAAGGGTAAGCCAACACTGGTAAACAATCATCAACTATTTATAGTAAGTCTGTGAAAAACTGCAATACCTTATCAATTTTAAACGGGAAATGCAAGAAAATTAATTCTATCAAATTGCATTCACCTTAAATTGAATTTTGAACAGTATGTTTTCTATTTAAAATTAATCTTTGTGGAAGCCAGTTGCCTTTACTGCTGGTGTTTTTCTTAGTAGGAGTGCAGCCATTAGGCATGGGTCCTGAACTTCTCCTGTAGAGTGCAGGTGAGTACTATTTTTCTGGATTTATAGCTGTTTTCAGCCTTGTGCTACCCTAACTTCTGCAAGTTATTCTTAAACAGGAACAGACACAGCATAGAGATTTCTAGTTTGTAAAGACTTTGCTGCATGCAACTCCAGTTCTACAAAGGTGCTTTATATGTCATATATTAGTTTTGAATTGAAGGGCACTGTGTGCTTGCCTGAGCAGGTGCACACCTAATACGAAGCTTGATCTCGCTATGACTTCCATGTGAGTAGTGCAGTGTCTTAAGGCTCTTTTCAAGCTCCAAATCATAACTTCATAGAATCACAGAACCGTTTGGGTTAGAAAGGCCTTTAAAAATCATCTAGACCAGCCACCCTGCAATGAGCAAGGACAACTAGACCAGATTGTTCAGAGCCTCATCCCACCTGACCTGGAATCTTTCTGGGGTGGGGCTTCCACCATCCTTTGAGGCAACCTGTATCAGTAATTCACCACCCTCATTGCTGAACAGGTTCTTCCTGCCTTTAATCTAAATTGACCCTCCTTCTGTTGAAAAACAATCTTTTCCTATTGCAACAGGCACTGCTAAAATATTTGGTATCTTTGTTATAAGCCCCCTTAAAAATTAGTAAGGGCTCCTTGTAAAAGTAAGTCTTTTCAGGTCTCTCACTCTCCACTTGGAGTGTGTAACAGATATCCTAGTTTCAATCATATTCCCTATCTCTGTCTATGTGCAGCCACATATCTCATGAAATACACAGTAGACAAGTACAGCAAAGAAACCTGAGGTTTCATTCTACAGCCCGTCTATTAGATGTAGGACGGCAGCACAAAATGTTATGCACTTGAAATTTTAAGTTCTCAACACTGTGTTAAAACAAAAAAAACCAAAAACTTGCTTTATCAGATATGTAAAATAAATAATATATAAGAATAGATAAACAAGAGAAAGCATTAGCATATTTCTCTTGTTCACCAGCAGAACATTTGCTTTAATGTAAATACCCTGCTGCTAAATTATCTCTGATTTCAGCTCTATCTCTCTATGAAAAAGAAAATTACAAAATTGTATATTATTGATATATTTTATACCTATACATATATGTACTTTACATATATGTATATGAGAAATCTATTTTATAAAAATATATTGTTAAGTGCTCTGCTTTTTTAATCACGGTTTTGGTATTTCTATCTGACAGATAGTTCAGCATAATAGTTCATATGATGATATTATTGCCATACTGCCTAAAAATATGGCAATATTGCCTAATAAATCAAACTGTGACAAGCAACTGCTGTCTTCTAGTGCTCTTGGTGCTTGCTTTCTTGTAGGAAGTGGACAAAACCCCAAAAGTGTACAAACCCCAACATCTACCCCTTCAAAATCATCTGAGAAATTTGGCTGTTCCTCAGCACTTTTTACCTGTGGAGCTAAACCCCTGTGCATAAGTAAAGGGCAACTCTGTGGTGGAGTCATGTGTGCAGGGGCAGAGCATGGCCCTCCAAGGGAAGGGAGCCTGTGCTGTGCCTGGTTGTCATACAGCATCACAGCTGCGGAACTTGGTACACACAGGGCTGGGAATGGAATCCTAGAGGAAGGAGAAGCTGCGCGGGTAAGCCATGGCCAGGGAAAATTAAGTTTCCAAAAGTAGTAAGCCCTTTGACAGTGGTGGGCGGTGATGAGCTCAGTTCAACTCTGTTCTGGTCATATAAACAGCCAGAGACAGATAATAGTACTGTTTAGAAGTTATTTATGCTAATGTTGCCTTAACTAACTTGTTAGTTAACAAGCTAAATCTGCCAAGAATGAAGACTTTAAAAATATTTACTACTTTACTTCTAAGGCAATAATTTCTGACATGCTAAGAAGTAGCATTAAAGCACTATGGAAAAAGGTTTATAATCCTCTTATCACTTGTATTTCTGGGGTCAAAGATGATGTCATTTTTCAATGGTTGCCAGCAACCATATGTTCTGCAATGCAATTACAAACAGTTCTAACAGAAACCTTAATTAGTAAAAAAATCCAGATTTTTTGCAAGTGATTTCTCTATGTGATCTTTCAAAATACCATGGTGTCCCTCATAAAATAAATACTCAGTGTTAATCCTTTTAGTCTTGTTGATTATTGAGGAGCTGTATAGGGCTACTGCTACTGTCCCCGTTTTTTTTTTTTTTCCAAGTGGCATGAAAGGATAATTTTAATGAATGCATGGGCCCAATATTTTAAATATCTCAAGAATGTTTTCTTTATAATAATTCATTTTGACTGTTAAAAAGAAATTACTGCAATGAGAAAGCTATGTCTGTGTAAAACATTAGTAAGATATTCTTGTTCTTTACAGAAAACATGGCAGGTTGTATTTCAGTGAAGCAGACAAACATAATTTTTCTTACAAAATCTCTGTTCAGCATAGCACTCAAGCATCCACCTAAGGCACTTTGCTGTCAGTGCTTAAATTTGAACATATGCCCCACTGTTTATTGAATCTGGTTCATGATACACACACGTGAGTACATTTATTTAATGAATAATCTTTTTTCATGTATGTTTTCCATTTCTGTAGCTCACTAAGTCTCCTTCCTTTTGGATCCTTCAATTAAACACTTGTGGTTTCCCCTCTGTTTAAGGAAAGTTAGAGCCTTTTCTCATATTGTGACTTTGTAATTATAAGAATTTGGTTTCTGTCTCAGCAGATTTTTGAGCATTTGCAATGTTAGTTGCCAGATTTTCAATCTTTTCATTTTAACTTACATCCAGTAAAAGCTGAATTTATAAATAACTCTGGTATAAAGTAAAGGTGATCCTGAAGTAAAAGATAAATCATAATTACAAACATCACAACAGTTTGCATGACTTTGTACTCAATAGGCAGACTGCTGCAAGAAAAATATTAATCTGTTTTGGGATAAAAAGTTCTATTTTTAAACAGGAATAAATAACACCCATGTATATCACTTTCTATCAGATTGTCAATACTCTATCAGCCATGGGAATATGCAATATTTCATCTATGCGATATTATTTATACAGAAATTCTCATTAGCCACAAATCCTTGGAGGCTTTCCTAAAAGTAGTGGTCAACAGACTCCACAGGGGGATATGACCCAAGAGCCCTTTCTGGTCCCGTGCCCTGGAGGTGGGGTAGGGTGCTTGGCATGGGAGCAGCGTTGTAATGTGGGCTGTAGAACCAGGACAGAACTGCAGTCTGTGACTGCAAACAGAGCTAGCAATACACTGCCTGGTGCTGACTGTGCTCTCTCCATGTCTATCCAACCAGGGCATCCAGATGTGGACAGGGACAGAGGGCAGCCACCATTCCGCTGTTTGAAGGCACCGGTGCCCATCGCGGTTGCAGGGAAGTGGGCAAGAAAGAGGCACCAGAGATGAGCACAGCTAATGGAGCCAGCTGGGGATACCACCATGTGCCTGGAGCTGTACACTCTGCAGTTCCTCTCTTTTGGCTGCTTATCCCACTGCTGGGATACATCCCCCAAAGCCTCTCAAACAGTCAACATTGTCCACTTCCCGCATGACTTCCAAAGTTTGCATTTGCCATTTCTTCGGCAAAAACTTAGGGTCTTTTAGTAAACTGGGTTGTTACTGTTCATCAGATCAAAATATTAATCCTGGGTTTAATTCAGGTTTGAATAAACTACTTTAATATGCCTCCTAGCCTTCCATTAACATTTCTATGTGTTTGTGAGGGAGCTATTTTATTTCTAAGTATTCAGGTAATCTCTGCCAGGCTGTAAGTAGATGCAGAAATCAAGAAAAATACAGGCTTGTGTAAGTTTGCTGTAAATGTTAATACTACACAGGGAAAACATTCTATTCATTTATTATTTTTTTTAAAAATACATATTAAAATTGCTTCCCACAAAACAAAATAAAAACTATATTTCCAGGAAAATGAGCATAGGATCTAGCTTTCCTGATTGGAATACTACAAAAATAATTTCCTACTTATTAGTTGATACTGAAAAGGGCCATTTCATTTTAGGAGGTAAACACTTGTTATTGAAAAGTGTAAAAACATCTTGAAACATCAGTGTATGTGTTTGTGATGTACAACTATAAAATAAAATAAAATAAATTTTATGTTATATGAATAAAATAAAGGAAAAAATTAACAATAATGAAGATTATATATTATCAGACATTTAATTAAAATGTTTCAGAGTCATAGAGTCATAGAATGGTTTGGGTTGGAAGGGCCTTAAAGATCCCTAGTTCCAACCCATCTGCTGTGCGCAATGACATCTTTCACTAGACCAGGTTCTTCAGAGCTTCCTCCAGCCTGGCCTTAAACACCTCCAGGGATGGGGCATCCACTGCTTCTCTGGGAAACCTGTCCTCATACCACAGATTTTTTCCTAGCATCTAACCTAAACCTGCTCTCTTTCAGTTTGAAGCCATTGCCTCTTGTCTTGTCACTGCTGTGCTCTTGTAAATAGTCTCTTTCCATCTCTCTTGGAGGCTCCCTTCAGGTACTGGCAGGCTGCAATTTGGCCACCCCAAAGCCTTTTCTTCTCCAGCCTGAACAGTCCCAGTTCTCTCAGCCTTTCCTCACGGGAGAGGTGTTCCATCCCTCTGATCGTCTTGGTGGCCCTTTTCTGAAATCGCTCCAGTAGGCCTGTGCTTTGATATTGAGGGCCTCAGAGCAGACAGAAATGGTAATACTCAGATTTAACACTTACCTCCTGGTCAAAGACTTCATCAAGGGGAAAAAATCTGTCAAATCCCAGCTGTGAAGAACCTCTCCCATGATGCAAGGAACCAACATCCTCCATTTTCTTTCAGAAAATTCAACTTCCAAGTTTGTAGAGTTAAAGAGAGTGATATTTGTATTCTGATACAAAGGGATAGATGACTGAAGTGAGAACAAAGTCACAAGACCTTGAGTACAAGGTCTTCCAACATATTGCAGAAAAAGAGTTTTTCTTATAATTAAGTATGGCGAATGATGGGTTGAGTTTCTTTACACTGCATATTGATGCAGCATCATTTTTACAGATTCCAGAGAGGGGTCTTAATTCAAAGCACACAACCCTACCATTTGTCAAACTGCTGAATTTATTTACAATTACATGAAATTCCCTCTTCTAAATTCATGATGGTTTTAGACCTAAGGAATCAGTTAAGTGTCTCTCTGCAAAAATCATATATCCTTTTTAAAAAAACATTTGAAAGAAGTGATAAATAAAATGGCAAGAATGACAAATATCCTAACTACATTGCTCTTAAAATACTGTACTGAAATAAAGGTTAGCAATCTATGCTTGACCAAAAAAATTAACAATAGGGTTTTTTCCTGTGTATACTGGGAGTAACAAAACACTACAGTTGATTTTTAATAAGCATGGCACTATTGTAACTGTAGAAATAATTCAAGGAAATGTATTAGAGAGTGCGTAAAAGAAATTACTACCTATTTTTCATCATTCCTCTTCTAAATGTTTAAGTTTACAGATTCATCATAAGAAGAGTGTTTCAAACTAAACTCAGCCTAACAATGCAAAGAATAAGAAGAAGGGCTTCTACAGTCTTCTAACCGGAAGAGGAAGGTCAAAGAAGTTGTACCACCCTGATCAACAATGCTGGAAAACTGGTAACTATGGATGAGGAGAAGGCTGGAGAAGACTCAACAACTCAACAACTTTTTTGCCTCAGTCTTCAATGTAGCACTCCCGCCCAAACCTTCTACAACATGAGTTCCTCCCACAGGCAAAGCAGTCTTCACACAGCTGCTTTTTCATGGGCCATTAGTTGATGGGGTGCAGTTTTTTAAGGATGAGCTGTTCTGGTATAAAAGCAAGGATCTTCCTCTGTCTCTGGAAGCAAGAGTTCTTCCCCTCTCTGTTCAAGCCTGTCACCAGATCACAGCTTCTCAGCATCCACATGCTCCAGTGTGAGCACCTTTGTTTCACAGGCTGCAGATGCATTCTGCATCCTCCCATGCACTCCATGAATTACAGGGAAATAGTTTATTGTATTATAGTCCTCACCACAACTTGCAGAAGAATCTCAGCCCTGATGCTCAGAGCACCTCCTCCTTTCCCTCCCTCTTTTGCACAGACCGTAGTGTTGCCATGTTCTCCTCACATGTCTCCACCTTTCCCTTTTTCTTTGACGGGGAGAATTGTTATTCATAGGTTTGTTTGTTCTCAAGTTCTATCTACTGAAAAGTTTTTATAGAGTTGTGTAGCACTGAAAAGTTGATTCTGTCCAGGCTCTGCGTTGGTGAATTGCTTGCCATGCCTTTCGCTTCTGGTCATGTGGTCCCAGCTGGCACTGTGCATGCCACACCAGCCACTGGCTTCACTCTGCACCTCTCCTCATGTGGGCAGCTGAAAAGGAACAACTGCTGTCACCGCTTCTGCCCTTCTGTTCTCAGCATGGCTGGCTAAAAGCAGCTAAGCAAATAAAGTTCATGGTCCCAGCTGCGTGGCTGCTCACGGCGCTGGGATGGCCCCTCCCCAGCCCTCAGAGTGCAGAAGGAAAGAGAGCTTCTCGTGGGATTTTTTATTCTTAAATATGTTATCATAGAGGCATTACCAATGTCTCTAATTGGCTTGGCAGCTTGCTAAGCCTGTTCTCAAAGCCAGCCAGAGATTGGTTTTGCCAGGGACAGAGGAAGCTGGTAGCAGCTCCTCACAGAAGATCACTTCCATGGCTGGCTTCTTCCCTCCCCACCAAAAATCAGGCCATACAAAACCAACACAATGGGGTAGGTGATCTTGAAGTCAGGGAGGTGATCTTGAAGTCAGGGAGGAAAGCAACCTTCTTTGTGCTCTCCAATACCATTCAGCCTGCTTTACTATCCAATTGAGATGTCTATCCCAACTCTACTACCAGAAAGGTGCTTGTTTATTTTGTGAAAACCAGGCTCTTGGCAGAGGATTGCTGCTGGAACTGAGAGATAACATCAATTTTCAAAACCCACTTTGCATGCTGTTTCAAATACCTGACTGTAAAGGAAAGACGTGTGAATGGCATATTCTCTTGTGACAGCAGTGGTGAATCAAAGTTGTAAGTGGGGCTGACATGAAAGAAGTAATGGATTTTAAATCAGACTGGGCATAAGTCAGAAGCTTTGTGACCCAAAAACTCGTGCAAACTGTCTTTGATTTTTCAGTGTTGAATGCTAGATCTGCTAGTGCTGCATTTTATCTGCTCTCCAATTTACTGAAAGCTGTTATATCTATATGACGTCAGCATGAAATGATCAGTCAGTTTAGATGCTCTTGTATATAAAACAACTGGGGAACTTGCAATAAGCTGTAAATCCAGTAAATTTCAAATTTTTTCTGTGTGCTTTCAACCAGTATTTTTAAGATTCTTTCTATATAGTGTTCTTTACACTCTACTCCATCCCCACCTGGCATGGTAAGAAATAGAAACAGAAAAGTTCCCTCTTTTGATAATGTACCTTTCTTTTTGTGGGAGATTTTTTTGTTTTGTAAGTGTTAAAGAAACCAGTAGGACAAAATCTCTCATTATATTGGCAGAAAGACTCTACAAATGCCTTGAAGAAAAATTTCTGTATAAGGAAATTTTGTTGTGATGAAATCTTTGATGACTCTTGGGCTTGGATTCTAACCCTGATTCATGCAAGATTCTGTGAGGAAGCACAAAACTTCACTCTTAAGCACTTATGGTTTAGAAAATATTGGTCTTTGTCAGTCTTTGTATTGATACCACTCAATTCAGTGGTATCTGTCAGCTGAGCAGAATGTGAAAGGAGGTACAGGAAAGTGGAAGTGATCTCTTTCTCATATTCCGAGGGCTGGAATAGGTCCACCTTTCTTTATGTCCTGCTGTGACAAACAACTTCATTAGGCACAGATACCTTTCTGAAGTGTTTCTTATATATCCTGAAACTGCCAGATGTCAAGAATCTCCCATCATTCAGGGTAGTCTATCAGTTTTTAGTGGTGTGGGTTCTGATTGTAACAGCCTCTCTCTCATAGGCTGAATGCTTTCAGAAGAACCATGAACAATGTTTCACCATATTCAAAGTAAGTCCTTTTTCAAAAAGACTCATTTTATTTAATGTATTTTTTAATCCCATATTTTGTTAACTGTCCTTTAGTGGAGAAGAGGAAGAATGGAACAAATAATTAAATTATGCTACTCCTCAGAACAAGTATCTTCATTTATATTGGATTAAAGGCAAATGTCCTGATAATGGTATAGCCTTGAAGACTTATAAAGAAAATGTTTCTGCATTTATCAGAATAAATTATTTCCTGACAGCTTGACAGAGACATCTTCAATCCCTTGGATCTGTAGTCCACACAGAATCAGAAATGTTTAGCTGGAGGTTGTACAAATCCCAAAATATACAGAATTGCAGGATGTTTTATAAGTGTAATGAACAAGGCTAAGTTCTTTCTGACAGGGATTCTTTAACATATTTTTGCATGATGTCTGAACATTTATATCTCAGTCAAGTCAAGTCCTTTGGATGGTGAAGTATAAAACATTAAAAATCTGACAATTTCAGAGACATGGTGAAAGCCTGCTTCCAAGTGTAGTCTGCATATAAAACAAAAAACTGCAAGAATTAAAAATTTTGCTAGGTGGTCCTTTTATGTGAAAATGTGCCCATACCATGTCTAAAGGACTAAGCTGTGCTTAAAAATATTAAAAATGAAAATGTGTAAGGTACTCCCAAAGAAATATTTCAACCAAACATCCCTCCCTGATTGCACCATCTGAGCTGTTTACCAGAGAAGGAAATTCTGGAGTAGGTTTCCCAGCTGTAATAATGTACAAAAATGGTTGCATAATGAAATGTGATTAATTTAAGTGAAGTGATATGTCCATCTCTCTCATGTCAATAAACTTTTGATCTGTTCACTACCTTTACAACTCTGTAATATCTCTGAATTCTACCTTTGTACTTATGAAGAAATCATAACAGCAAGCTACTGCAAGGATTAGAAACACAATTTAACATATTTTGTCTGTTAAATTAAATTATGGAGATGTTTGGGTATATTTCAGTCTTTCCAAGAACTTCCCTTTCTATCATTACACTATAGAAGCCTAATTATAAAATATCAAGACTCACAGTTTAATCTTTTCCAAGTCTAAAAATTGTCACATAATTTCCTAAATAGTGGTCTGGGTTTTTGTCTAGGTTTGGTTTTCCAAAAAATAAGAAAGGTCACCTAAACACCAGTGAGACACAGTGAACTTTGACTAACTTCCAGAAGACCACTTGACTATGAGTAGTACAATATACAAGAGAAGTTCTCTTTACTGATCAAATACAATTGAACAATGAAAAAAGCAGAATTTGTGAATGTGCTGGCCAAAGTGGTCCTGGAATGAACACCTAATTTAAACCTAAAATTTAAAAAAAAATTGAAAGACAGAACAGCACCTTTAAACATTTGCACCTTCAGGGAATATTTCTGTAGGCAAGGTCAAGAGCAAAACAATAGACTATAGGTACATGTGAGACTGAGACAAGTTGCTAAAAACATGTTTAAGAGTGTTCACAGGTAAGAAACATGAAGACAGTCATTTTTTCAAAAGAGGAAGTATATGATGAAAGAATACATATATTCTCATAGGACAAAAAAAGTTATAATAGAGTAACTGGAAAGGAGTAATGTAAAAGGAAAAATTGAAAGCCTTAAAACTGATGTAAGCCAAATTATCACCTTAGTAATATAAATCAAAGCTGTTGAATATTACTTAATAACACAGATGCAATTTTCCTTAGCATATATGTAAAGGATTGAGGAAACTGAATTGATTGAAAGGCTTGGAAGATTATGATCCTATTTTTCAAGTATTATGAGATGTTATTAAGCAAATGGTTGGATTCCTTTTGACACACCATTTCTGTGGTCAGTTTATTAAGAGCTTGAAAGTAAGTTCCAATAAAAGTGCACATTTTGTACTACGAGATTTTTACAATGTCAATACTCTGGATAAAAAATGTCAATGATTTCTTGGTATTTTGCACAACCCTCTTGAATTTTGGCATCATTTCAGCTTAAAATTCTAACCTTTTCCCCCCCTTTTTTCCTTCCTAAGCACTTCACTAACCCTATGAACTTCAAAGCATTCACAAGAAGTAAAGGTTATGACAAGAGAGAAATGGGATAGATTAACAGTATTAATTATTTTTGAAATTTGTAAAATAATTTGCAAACTTGTTTATTTACTGCATACGACTTGCTTATTTACATTTAAATAAGAAACTAAGCACATTTCTTCACACAGTAGTTAAAATACTACTCTCTGCATAGTCTTCAATTTTATCTTCATGATTTACGAGACATGTTCTAATGGCAGTCAAGTTTTCTGCCTTGGTCAGGCTAAACCTCTAAAGCACAGGTGCATATTTTCTTAATTTAAATATAGTTTATCTCTTTTTAAATGTATTACATTATTTTTTCAAAAATAACCCTATAGGCTGAAATTTTGCAATTTTTGACAGAAAGCAGCAGGAATCATTACTTATCCAAGTGTCCCTGCTTCATAGGACAATTATGGAGTGCCACAGGCTATGGGCTACAGTACTTGGGCATGGAGAGCATAGACTGAAGCAGGAATCCTGGTTGCACCCATACTACTGGCAGTAGAACACCAGGTGTAGGTAAATGTAATAAAAAATGAATTGAATTTTCAAAAATGGGAACTGATGAGATAGCTTATAGACAGTCTAGGCTCATTTCTCAAATTCAGCAAGTACCAGAATATGTATTTAACTTGATTCAAAGTAGCATCCACTTGTAACTGCGTCATCCCATCAAAATGAAGTTTAAGAATATTAGCATCTGCCCTATTTCAGCTCTGGTGTTTAGAGAGGAGATTCACACCACAGCCAAACACCTTGTAGCTTACAAGTACTTCTTTGCTAGGAGGTACATTTCAATCTGCTCAATCAATGCTATTTTCCAGGAAAGGACAACTATGACCACTAAGTCAAGGGTGGGCTATGAGAAAATTGGATGATTTCCCTCCTCAGCACAGCTCTTTGCAGAATACATATTAAATCTATGACCCAGTATGTGGCTGGGTCCTTTGTTCTGAATGCAAACAAAGAGGAGGAAGGGATTAAATGACTTTGCTCTCCACAGAAGTGTCTTATCAGGAAAAAATGCCTTTTAAGTAAGCCTTCTAGACTTCTAGACTAGTAAAACCCATTTTGCTCAACATCCTCTTACATGAAATTGCCAGGTTGCCAGCTGTACACCAAAATAAAATAAGTCCCACTCAGTTTAAACATGTGCTTATATGTAGACAGATCTGGATTATTAAATTTGGCATCATTAAAATCTCTCTAGATGGATAATTAACAGCATGAAGTAAATTAAGCAGAAACATGCTGTATCTAATTTGAGTTACTGTACTCTAGTTCCTTATTGCATACCTCCAGAAACTGGCATGATGGAATGTGGAAATAATTTTTCTTAATAAGAAAAATTAGTGGCAATGTCCCAGAAGGTCAGTGAAAGTTCATGCCATGAAATTACTGCAGAGGTTTGACACATTACATGTGTTTTGATACATTCACTGTTTTTACTAACAGTATCTATGTGAATCTTTGGATGAAAATGCATTGGTTCTCTTTTTCTGAACCATTTTTCTATTAAATACAATATTGATAATGCACTTTAATTACTTAATATACTTTTTGTTAATGTCTTCAACATCTTGGCTACTTCAATGTGTGATGAGCATCAGCAGAAGACTGCCATGTAAGCTTTCAGTATGTGTGCTACAGATGCAAAAAGGTATGAAACACTGTTCTACAGAATGAATATCTATTAGGCCAAATGCAGGACAGGAAGTTTAGCAGTGCGAGGATGTAAATCAGGTGGTGCTGTCAGCCAGACGTCACAAATTTCTGTAGGGGAAAGGTAGAATTTCTTCATAATTCACATTCTGCTTCTCGGGGTGACTGGGAAAGCCAATTCACTTTGGCAATCCACTTTCCCCACAGTGTAGTCAGAGGAGTTTGCATTTACTTGTGCCAGTGCACAGTCTTGCAACAACAGCTACATTTCTGTTGACACGTTCTATATGGCAACAGCAAAATGAGACAAACAAGTAGAATCATCTAAAAGTATTTGCTTTTGGAGCAGTCTGATAGGACCCAAAAATGGAAGAATTGTATAAGTTTTTTTGCCTCTGTTTTTCTTACATGGCAAGGAAGTGTTTCATATGCTGATAACTGAGGCAAAACTGTAGTATAAACAGGGTACTTACAGAGTTAGCACAAAGTCCAACAATTCAAGTAATTTACAGGGGTATGGTACAGATTTGACCTTACCTGGATACTTCACAGGAAACAGTGAACCTACTTTGTCTGCTGCTAGGATTTTTGAGTGAAATAAATGACACTGTGGGTTTTTAAAAGCTCATTAGAGAAAAACAATAGCTTTTAGTCAGTACAGAGAAAGCCTTAGTGTTTGCTTATTGTTTTCCTTTACAAATTCTCTCTCTGAAGAATTTTCTTGTTGAAATGTTTGCTGCAAAAGTGATTTTTAAGCAAACGCAAGAATTGTTCTTAAAATTAAAATAAACAAACAAACAAAAAACCCAAAACAAACAAACAAAAACAAACAAACAAAAAAACCCAAACAAACCCCCAAAACCAAAAAAAACCCAAACAAACAAAAAACACACACCAAAAAAAAACAACCAAAAAAACCCACCACAACCAAGCACTGAGAAACACAGTTCCCAGTTCTGAGAGGTTTTACTAGAAACCCATGTTTAAGTGTTACTTGCCATAAGTAAAAACCATGGCACCTCTCTGTCCTGTTAAAAAGGATATGTCAGTCTCTAGGTATTCTGAGTGAGTAGCACTGATCTATTGCATATCTAACCATTATCATTAGAAATTGTAATGAAGGTAAAAAAGATGTTAATGATGAATTAAGCTAAGGAAATTATAAACTGGGGTGAGAATCAGAGGTTTTCACTTAAATGTGGCAGAAACAGTACTGAATACTGACTGTCTCTTGTCTTGAGATATTCTCACAATTATTTTGTATGTCTGCCTTTAATGCTATTGCTTATGGGTTTTATTAGAATAGTGCCATTAAACCTCCTGTGTGGATCAGAACCCTGTACTGACAGACCATGTATAAAAGCATTAGAAATCAAGAAATTGTGTGATGTCTATAAAACAAACCATACTTTTCTCAACCTTGCCTCTGCTGGTGGTACACCCTGCAAAAATAAGTACTCTGCAGAGCTAAAGTGTGCACAGGAAGCTAACTTGCTTGTATGCAACACTGAAAAGCCATGCAGCACTGCTCCTAGATGTTTTAAGGCTTTAAAATTTCTTGGTGTAATCTCCTCTCACCTTGCACATAGTATACAGGGATTCAGATGAATAGTGGCTATGAAGACAGAAGGAAAGTTAGCATTTAAGTATTTTCTTAAAATACTTTGGGTCAAGACTCAAACCCCCATTTCATCTGAAGGAATGATTCAAATTAAGCTTATTTCTATCTTTTTTCTTAAACAGAAGAGCATCACTCTGGGCTTGAGACATTAAAAGTTGCTAGATGAGCCCACTCTTTTCCCCTTTTCTGGAGTGAGGATGCCATTAGAAAACCTATCTTCCATAGATCTGATTTCACAGGCTAACTGCAACACACTAGGAGCAGAAAAGAGAAGGTTTCTTCATAAAGCAGCAGGTAAAAATTTATGCAAATGGTTATTATTTAACTTCTATCTTGGTCAAGACTACATGTCATAATTTTACCATGTGTTCTTTTTTGCAGAAAACTTGCAAAATTGCCAAGTTATCCAAATAATGTGATTTTCAACTTCCAGCTACTCAAGGAATTAAGGCTGCAGGAATTAAGGACAACATTGGGAAGAACTTTGCAGTAAAATTAAATTTAAATTCAAAAACATTCTGCTTCTGACAGCTAAGATCATGGGGGAAAGACAAGACCGCAGCATAAGGGACTGCATAATATAATTTTAAATTAAAAGTAATTTGTAAAATCAGTTGTAGGCAGTTAGGCTGACACAAGAAATAGATAGAGAACATGAGGCAAACATAGGCATCTCTGCTCAAAAACAACAGAAACATGTGAAAGAAATAAGAGGCTGTGGGTATAATTTTGCTCTCACACGAGGAGTAGAATGTACATATATCTTAATTAACTGCACAATGTAGTATAGAAGATCATAATCAGAAGCTATAAATCCACTGGACAGGTTAGGGCAAACAACGGATGAACCAGGAGCAGCTCCTCAAGAAAGGACTTAGAGAAGTGAAGGTACTCACAGCTGCCAATTAATGGGAGTCAATGGCCTTTGTTGCAGAGAGAGGTGGTGATCTGGGTGTACTCATCCATGAAAAGCAGCACACTTGTTGTTTCTTCATCTTCTTTTTATTATTAGATAATACTGAGAGCTTTTCACATTTTTAAAACTTGTGTAACTTGTTTCCCACTCCATTTTTTCTCCTATATGTCTTAATTTTTCATGATGTTGTGTTTCTGCTTTTCCCAAATTGAAAGAGGACTCAGTTCATCAAACTCCAAAATTCTCTCAGGATTCATCCTAAGATATTTAACTTTCTTAAAAAGTACATGTATGAAGGTTGCATGAGAAGATTATTCAGATTTCTTACTGGTCATGTCAGAAACATTATGTACTTATGCCACAGTTTCTAGAGGTTCCTGAAATGCCTAAATGTACCCCTACCTGAGAAATTGCCTCCTTAGCATCTTTCAAAGAAAATAATAAAAGAGTAAATTCTTTGCTTGGAAAGCTAGAAACTGTTCGCAAATGTCTTTGGATTAAATCTGCTCTGGTTGCAAGGACTAAAGAATGTAATTGACTTGTGTTCTTCTGGAAGACATTATTTTCATTATCTGGTGTCTTGAATTAATTGGTTTGTGTGTTTAAAGGCAACTCTATGATGAGTGATGGTGCAAGAGGTTGTGATGATTTCAGGAAATGCATTCTTCACTGGCTAAAGAATCAACGCCTCTGTATATCTCAACCTTTAAAAAATATTATGTTCAATTGATTCAAAAGCCAAATATTCCTTATCAATATTTAACTCTACAGAAACTATACAGGCATACATACTCAGAGTTTTCAGACCACTCTTCTGTCAAAATATTTTTGGATCCTTATTCAGTAACAGTTTAGTATTAACTATACCATAAGTAATAAATGCTAGAAAAAGATGGGGGGTTGTCTTCCCCTTTATTTGGCAAGGTTTATTTTATGAAGTGAAGCCACTTGTCTACATTTTCCATTTATTTATTTTTGATAGAAATTAATAAAAAGTATGTCATTTGAATTCCTGATATTTTGATTTGGAGATGTTGCCAGGTTTCCTATACAGGCTGTAGTTTGAGCCCTGCTATTCTGCTGGTTTTATTGGTGACTTAACTTCCCTGATTAGATCACATTTTCTTGAAGTGTCTAGTTTTACTTCCAACATCATTAGCTAAGTCTGTATTTCAGAGAGCAGTCAGTAAAGAAGAAAAAATTATTTATGTTATTAAAGCTACAATATTTGGTGACTACATCAGGACTTCCAGATTTCTTGAGTATATTTCTTTGTAATTTCCGTAGCAAGTGGATTTATTTAAAAAATCTGTTTAGTTAAAAATACTTAGTTACCACAAAACAGTTTCAACAAAAAAATTGGTGACTCTGCTCTGTGACTATACTCTTCCATGTAAAAATCGATGGTTTATTTCAACGGTGGCACAGTATTTCTCTGACCTATCTTCAAAAGCAGGAGAGAAATTAAACCAAGAGTTCACATCAACAACTTGAGTTATGAGACTCTGACATGATTTCAATTTTACACATTTTTTCCTCAGTCTGTTGAAAAAGATAAGCAAAGTGGGCAAGGGAGTAGGAATTTTCAGGACTGAATTTGCAGCTAATGTGGTTGTCAGAGCTAAAGACACGCACATTCCCAGAAGCATTTCTATCTGATATTTTTCCTTGAGAAGTATCATCTTTCTAAAATCACCTTTTTCAAGGTAATCAAGTATTCCCCAGCGTGTGGCTGATGGTGGTCCCAGAGCTGCATACTTTCTGGCGTACCTCCATCAGAATTTGACATAGGGCTGAAACTATAATTTGGAGCCAGCAGTGTAAACCCTGAGACAATGGAATTATTTTTAACTGACCTAAATCAAGCATAAACAATAGAGCAGCTTGAAAGGTTTGGTCTACGAAAAATGTCACAATCTATGGAAGACTGCTTCCTCTGTTTAATCTGTCACTATATTTCTCAAAACATGACACTCCTTGAACATAATATACTTTGATGATAAACTAGATTAACTTTCCCAGTACAAATGAAAGGCCACCTGTTGCCAGAATGCCCATATTCCTTGTTGGCTGTCTTGTAGCTGTCATCACTTCAATGCAATCTGCGCCCAACATGCTGGAATATAATGAATATGTCAGGAGTTGGAGGTCAGCCATCAAAGTACATGAAAACTTGGCTTGCATACAGTGTCAGCATGGAGGCGTCGCCTATCATCTTGTGCAAAGGATTTCTGCACCACTTGATTTGTTTGCAGAGGGCTTGTTTCTGTTGGATGGAACACATTTGCAGAGAGGCTTTTTGACAGCCCATTCAAATATTTTCAATTTGGAAAATGGTGCTTCCTGTTTCAAGCTCTATAAGTGATGGGTGCTGTGAAATGCCACTCTAGCTGATCATGCTTTTTGTTTATTGTTATTATTTTAGCATGAAAAGAGCCATGATGAACCTTGAAGTATTTTGATGAGACAAAAAAATAGAATAGGAATACAGTGTATCTATCAAATCCTGTTCCTTTTGTTTAGTGAGCAGAACCCTACTTTTTCTTTATTCTTTCTTGCTGGACATTATAGGTCTGTTTGGTGTCTTTGTAATTTGTCTGGATTAAAGATTTCTCACTTATGGTGAATCTAGGTTTAAAATACCATGAACATTTCTTAGAATTTTTTAAATGATTCTCAAACTTCTCCTGAGCTCTCATCTTCATTGTGTGACCTCTTGGGTCCTTTATTAAAATATTTTTTAAGTGACCTTAAATATTTTCTAACTGACCATGTGAGAAAAGCTTGAATACTCTTTCTACACCTGTCCCATTATGTTAAAAAATTTATATGTCTCCATTTCTTGGCACCATCTTTCTTCTTCCTCTTCTGCACAAATATTCTTTTTAAAGCTTCACAAATTTTCTTGTGTTTTTTTAGGTCAAGTTATATTTCTCCACATAGACAAATGAAGAGGTTCTGGATAAGCCAAAGTGATACATTTAACCCCAGCTCAGCCTATAGAGCTTTCCTTTTTTTTGGAAAGGGAAGTTTTAAAACATTCTGGACAAGAAAATTTTAGGTGAATGAAATTTCTCCTATTTCAGAAATAAATTCATATAATTTACTTTTTACATGCGAGCTTGTCAAGGCAGTCAGTAAAAGAACCAAAGAATACAGAAGTATAGAAAGCTGTAATTGTGGTTTGTTTTCTTTGTGGCCCCACCATCACCTCTTCAAGTCTCTTTTTGGATGTCAGATCTTTTACAATTATCTCTAAGTCCTCAGCTGCACTTGATAACAGTGAGGATGGCTACGGGAGGGCTCTGTAGGTATGATAAAGTTAACAGAGCCCTTTTTTATATATACCAAATGGAAAGAAAAAAGAAGGTGGTTTAGATGTCCCCATATTATTAGCAAATACATGAAGTGGAACATTTAAATAAGTATGAAAAAATGACAGCAACTTCTCAGCCAACAAGAGAAACATATTTTGACTACCCACCTTTTCCCAAGACACTGCCCTAACTCAATTTTTTAACTTGCTGGTCTGGATGATCTAATTTGGCTTAGGTACCTTCATGTAAAATATAGTATATCCACAGCAACTCAAGCATCCTGATGCCTGAAGGTAGCAAGCATCCACTGAGTCACAATTATTTCTGCTCCCCATCTTGAATTTGATGCAAATGGAGCCATGTCACCAGAGATACTTCTGATGCCTACTGCCCTTTCAGCGTATATTATTTTGGGGCATGTAAATTTGATAAGGGATAAGGGATTTCAACCTGTATTTTTTATCTCCTCCGTATTTTGTAAAATATATTTTAATATTGTGGGATTTACCTTAGGTAATCTCATGACACAGATGTATCCCCAAAGTAAAACCCTCAAAATATGCTAAAGCTGAAGTCAACTTAAAACACACTGCTTCCTTAACAAGAAAAAGAAACACCCACAACCCACCAACCAATTTGTCCTGGCTCACAGCTTTTAGTATCTGACTAAGAACATTGTACATTGTCCTTCCCTGTAAAGTTTTACTTTTTGTCAAACAAATTCTTTTTCCCAGTTACTTTACACGAGTGTAAAGAGTGTAACATTTGCATGGCTGCTCTGAAGATCTTGTTTCATGTAAATAGAGGTTTACCTGTGGTAATAAAGAAAAGAAAACCTATGTTGTGAATCCCCACTGGAGTTATACTTAAGTAAAATTTTCAATATAGGGAACACTAACCATAGGCTAAGACAGAATTTCTTGTGAAAAAACGAGTAACAATATATCTCAGTACAGACAAAGGTCTTAAGAGCAGGTGTGTATTATGTGGTAACTTAATAAACTTAACCATTTATGTGCCTTTACAGTTATGCTTGCAAACAGATATAAACAGGTTTGAAGTCACGGCCATTGCAAGTCCTTATTCTCATAGGATATGGGTGGCTAAACTTAGATTTGATACATGATTTTCATAAAACCCTGTCAGTATGTAACATAGAGATGAACTCATGAGCCTCACAAAAGATTGGAACTCCTTTTAGTATTAGAATATTGCAGATAACAGAGCTCATCTTAGAGAAAGATTTCTTTTCTTGAACTTTGACCCTCTCCATTGTCTTTTATTATGATCTTACAACTTAAGTATCTGTCAGAAATCAATAAAAATGCTTTTGTAGAAGCTGATATTTTCATGTGTCTACTCAATTCCCAGGGGGGGAAAAAGGAAATCCCTGCTAAATATTTAATATGATGAAATTGGGTTGCCTATATTTTTTTCAGCAATTCAGTACGTGTGTGAAAACGCAAATTTCTACAAAAGTGTTTTGATTAATTCACAATACGTGTGTGAAACACTATTCTTCATACTAATACAATGTCTTCCTTCAAAGATTTGAGGTGTTTTATGAACATCCATTGATTAAGTCCATCAAACCTTTGAGAGATAGGTAGGTCTTGATGATTCAGGATAAAGAAGAGAAAATCTAGAGCACCAGGACTTCACCCAGAGCCAGAGAGCAGCTGCCCTAGGAAGTATGTCCTGGCATTCAGCATTGGACTGGGACTTTGTACAATTGTGCACCATTTGTGTGTCCATCATGGCCTTACTATTATGTCCTAAGGACAGGTTTGTTTTCCCTGCATAAATCTTAAATGTATCTTGTGATGAAGTGGTGAAATACACTACATTCAGTTAGATCATGATTTTATATCCCGCAAATCCATTAAGAATTAACACATTCTTACATTACGAATGAGATACATTTCCCTGCTATACAAATTTAGATAACAGTCTAGATTTTTAGAAATATTCATATTTGTAATTTGTTTGTTTACCCAAAATGCTACAAAGATTTCTATATCTAACACTAGCCTTTACCATACTTTTCAGTAAAGCTGAGAAAAAATTGTGTGCAGACACAGGTAAAGGATTGAAATGAATTTTAATTACAAGATAATTTCAATTAGCACAGAAAAAAGGCCCATATGTAACAAGAATATTGTCTCCATCTTATCCTGTATTGTACATTGTACAATGGGTAACAGATGCTTCAGGGAAAGTGAAAGAAATCCACAAAAACATTTCTGTTCATCCACAATGTATATTAAACCCTAAATTAAAATTTAAAAAAATAATTTTTTTAATTACATACAGAGTAAAATATATTAATACAACTCATGTAAAACAAGTATAGTACCTTGAAACAATAGAAGAATTAGGATCTGTTTAACAAGTGTTTCACCTATTATATAGCTTATCTCTTGTTTTGTAAAAGCATTTAATAATTTGGTATATACACAATAGATCCTTTATGAAACTTTATATTAAATGTTTATTTGTGAATCCTAACCTAAAACATTACAGAGGAAAGGTTGTTATTGATCCCACATTAAATCCTTGGCCTTGTTAATTAATTGTTTAATTTAAATTCATTATTTATGGAATTAGTTAGCCATAAAGTAGAAGCAATACAATATGTGTGGGTTGCTATGAAACATGCTTTCAATGCTAAATAAATGAATTTTTCACTGACTCTTGTTCAAGCTTCTTTAGGAGGGTCTGTCTTGCATTATTCAAGGATTTTTCCTTATTAATTGTTACTGAAGAAAATAGACGTAGCTTTGCAAAAAACTCCTGTGTCTGTTAATGATTATAATTCAAGGAATGCAGACTAAACAATATCCTAGTTACAACTTCCAGAAAGGGGAAAATAATTACATAATTTTAAGATTTTTAACAGGCATCAGAAATTGCCCCACGTGAAAAACTTAAAATGACTAGATTTAGCTACAATTCAAAATTAATAAAAATTCTGTGTGACAAGTTAAATGCATGTATATATGTTTATGTAAATATAGACAAACATATATGCACACATATGCATATATCAAAACAGATTTCTATGCAAGCCTTCCTGGTAGCTGTAAGTAATTATTACTAGGCAACATTTCTACTTTTTCTCACATATAATTTCATGAGAAGATTCACTTAGAATTTCCCATCTCAGAATGAGAGAATTTCCTGACTTATCTTCTTTGTTAGCTTTCAGATGCTGACTTATGGATAAATGCACATACAAGGCTAGAAACTGTTTTGTTGGTTTGGCTCTTTTCACAGCTTATATGTTTCTTTGTCTTGCATTTGGATAAATAGCATGCAGATTTTATTAGGATTCTGAGCATGAACAGGGTTTACTCTTGAACTGTAATAACACCCTTATTTTCTCCGAGTTCCTCTTTCCTTCTCCAAGCTCATTAAAAGACCTCTCCACTTTATCTCATTCTCCAAAGATCACGGCATATGTGTCCAATTACTGTTCCCTGCCTTAAAACTTGAATTTACTGCTAAATACTTAACTCTGGCTGGATGGGAAAGATCAATAGAGTATCTGACTGAAGGCTGAAACATGCTGTGACTCACCTTCACAGATGAAAAAATCTGAAACAAATGTATCCTTCTTCTGGTAGAAAGCTATTAAGGAATCTTTTGAAACTTTCTGTGTGTCTCCTGGCAGGATTTGCTCAATTCTTGTAAAGTCTGAAAAGTTGTGAAATGGTCACTTCAGAGATAAAAAATAGTTCCTGTGTAGCTTGTGACTCCAGGGAACCTGCAGTAGAGTGCATAAGACTGCTCCTGACACATGCAGGTGGAAAGGCAAAACTTACCTGATGAGATACTTGTTTGATACCAGTGCTAGCTACTTGGTGCAGCTGTATCTGCACACAGGTACTAGTTTTTCATATTTCTTTTTCTTGTGGGGGGTGATAGCCAACATCACTCCACTTAAAGAGCTCGAGGTCAATCTCCTTGTTTGAGACCCAACATCTATACAACTGTCCTGTGTTCAGCTGCTACATCTTCACTTTTATTCTCTGCTTCTCATACTTCTGACATTTATCCCACTGTTTGGGAATAGTCTCTAGAAAGTGACACCTGCTTCAGTGTGTGAAATCCCATGCTGCTGTCCTGAATTTGATGTGTTGGAACACAGCTGCCCCTAACGTGAAAGGATGGTCTGACCCCCTATGCTCAGCTAAGCCATCTCTATCTCTTGTACATAAAGATATGTTTGCATGAAAGAAGGGACAGTTCTCAGAAATGACCCAGAAACATCCTCTTTTTGGGTGGTATTTTAAATTTTTTCTCCACTTGACCCTATTTTCTCAGCCACATACCAACTGCCACACTGATGCTGCACTTTTATGTGCATAGCACCTATGAGGCAGAACTGAGACCAAGGACTGTGGCAAGAGAGGTAGCTTATGCACAGAGCACAAACTGAAAAACTGCTACAGACCTCATGGCAATGATGAAATTCTTTACTAGAAGTCTTCCTTCTCCCATTCCCCTGAATGGACCCTCTCTATGGCTGGAGATCACACTGAAGTGAAACTATATTAATTTGCAAAGAAAATTACATGGGTGAAATAAAAGTCAAGAAATTATGTGACTGAGATTCTTCTTGACGATATTATTTAGATCATGCTGCATGCTCTATGTCTTGTGATAAAGATTGGCAAGTATTGTACGTGTACTGAAAATACAGCTCCCAGTCTGTGCAAGATGGCTAAATTAATGCTTTTGTAAGGACTGAAGCTGAAGCACTTATAATGTTTTCTTATTTTACTCTACCTTTGCATTAATTTTATATTTTCACAATAGAGACTTCCATGCTTGTATAATGTACTGGCCTATGTGCATAAAGGAGTGAAGATAAATGAATGCCTGCATATGTGTATACATGCAAATAAGTATGCATTCACTAAATGGACATATTAACTATATTTGTAGTAAATTGTATGAGCTATTGTCCTATTAAAAAATCATCTTTAGTTATAGAATATTTTCTTACATGGCAAATGTGGAAACATGAGAGGCAACTGAGATAAGCACTTTGTTAGTACATATTTTCTTAGTGTCTGTTTTCCATTTGGGGTAAAAGGACAATTTAATGTAAAGTTTTTCAAGAAAATGATCAGTTATGCAAAACAAGCAAACAAAATTTGACACAGATAGTAATGAAACTGAGTTTGCAAAATCTGAAGCACTGAAAAGTGGCTTTGACCCCTCAGAATTTAATTTTCTTTAAAAAGTAAAAAAAGAAAGGAAACAGCCTTTACCCATTTGAGTCCTTCTTAGCTGCAGTTCTAAAGTATTAAAGTACATAGGTTCTTCACTAAGTCTTTAGACACTATCTAGTAAAGTAACCTTTAAATCAAAAAATATAAATTTCTCATTCTAGAAATGTGTGTCAGACGTGAGTATAATTGGTAACGGGAAGTTTATTATAAGGCTTGATTTTTTTTTTCTATTTGCTAAATTTTCTAGTGATTTTTTTCAATTATTAAAGGTTGTGACTCCAAAATTTCTAAAGTAAGAGAAAAAGCTGAGATTACTTTTCTAACACTGTCAAGGTCAAAGCACCTTTTCTGCAAGACAGGCTTGTGAATAATACATGTGCATTCTCTATGTGGCCATGTCATGTAGTTCCTTGTAGAAAACATGCATGTTATGTAATACACATATTAAGGTTAGATAAAAGTTCTGAAATGGTTTTCATAGACTTAGAGAATCATTTTACCACAATGTTTCTGAAATAAAATTGGTTTCCACGCCAAGTACTTAGATGATCAGTAATTGTATATCTAGATATAATTTGGGTGTACGTTTCAGTGTGGATGGCTTGAAGAAACATTAATTTTACTCAATCCTAATTTTGGGTCCTTAATTTTTTCTCTTATCTGTATATATATAAAAATTGCTAACAGACTGCTAATAAATAAAACAACCATCTTAATATCTTAGCTCTTTACATATGTATAGGAAATGTATTCCTTGGTCTCTATATAGAAAATTTCATTTCTACATGAGGTTAAGAGGCTAGAATCCCCGTGATTATGTCATTCCTTTATTTTCTCATGTTGCTTTGTTTATCATAATGTCATTTTCTATTATGTTGAGAGCCATGTCTGCTTTTTCCTTTCAGTCCATTTCTACTCTAAAGTAATGCTGCAGGAAAAACAGCAAGCATAAATCAGTACATCAAAATAAGTCCCACCATTCTACAGTTTACAAATAGCTGTTGATGAGTTTGCCATGCTTACTGAACTGAATAAATATAAAAGCTTTTTTTGTGCATTCCTATTTTCAGTCCAAATACAGTGCGTTAACCTCAGAATATCAAATTGAATCAGGGTTTCTGAGGAGAGCTGGCTCCAAAGCAGTTAGAATGACACTATTCATTACACTATCTAGATTCAGGTTTCAGACAACCATAACCAGTGCTTTCACAACCTCTCACCTAAAGTCAGATAATGTACAGCCACCCAAATAAGCGACTGAATTGCCCCGCAAGTGCTTCTGAACCTCTCGAAATGTGGAGCCTATGGAGGCCCTGAAAACTGAGACTAAAATTGTTATGAAGAGACTTTATTGGATGAAATTTTTCCTTGCCAGGCACAAATAAACAGCTCTCAATAGGGTGCTCACCACACAGTGTGTCAGCACATATTATGCAGTCTGGTGCTGAGTGGATGTGTCAGCTGCCCATTAGACCACACTAAAATAGAATTGCTGGGAGCCTGAAGCATGAAGCATGATATTAGATAAAGTGATGAAATTTCACTCGATTAAAGAGCCAGGTCAAGGACAGTTACCTCAGGAAATTCCTTTTTTCCTAGAATATTCTCACAAGTTTGATAAATTTATCCTCCCTTTCCGCTTATTTTCAATTATCATTCAAATTATATGAATGGCTGCATTTACACTTGCTGGCTTACGACATATTGAGGATGACAGGGATGGTAGATTTTTATTATGTAAAAAAGGGGAGGAGGCAGAAAAGAATTGACTGCTTTACATTAGAGACTATAGGAAATGTTAGATTGATTTTTTAGATTTGTTTGTGTTTTCTTTATCTGAGGTGTGAGCAGCTGGGATTTTTTTGTTAGGCTCACTGATTACTAGCATAGAGCAGTTCCTGAGGGAATAGGAGATAGGTCCCTTTATCCATGGGAAATGCATTCTGTTGGCAAAAGGATCTGCATCTGTTTTGCTTCTTGACTGGAGTGCTGAGGCCTCACCTAGTCAGATAAACCTGTGGATTTGATTTAGTGTCTGTATCAGCTCCGAGTGCTCTGCAAGAAGAAATTAGTGTGCATGGCTATATCTGCTGCATTTTATTGCAGTTTATAGTTTGGCAAGAGCATTTTTCTCTGCCTCCCTCAATTTCATTTCAATTAGGATCACAAGTTGCTTTGAAATCTGAGAGGAATCCAAAAGGTTAATTATCACTGAGTAAGCCATCCTTGGAGCCAGTCTCTAACCCTTATCCCGTGAAGCTTTGGTACAATTTCTAAGCAGTATCTGACATCTTGCAAATTGTTTTAATGCTTATTAATTAGATCAAGCAAACTCTTCTTTTTAAGACTGTCTCCTCTCATGCTATGCCAGGTGTAAAGCAGAATTTGCAGTGAATTCAAGCATGGTCATCCCTTTACACACAGTTGCCATTCACCCACGTAAATGTATCACAGTGAACTGCATCAAAAATCACAGACACTGTGCCTCTTAACTGTTTAGATATATTGGTGGTAGATTCTGAGCCAGCCAGAGATTGGTGGTTACAAGATGGCCACCAGAGAATAACATTTATTCCAGGATAAATATGATTCCCTTCTGATGCAGTATTTTCTAAAGTCAATATTTTAATTCCTACACATATACTTCTTAACACATGCAAAGCTTATCATGGAATTTTACTGGCATGATCATAGGGACTCAAATGCCCCTTTGGTATTACTGATGCATCTGAAAAAAGAAAAAAAAATCTTATTCATTTTGAAAACAAGTAAAGTGTTGCAGGGCTGCAGTTATTGCTGGAGATACCTTTCTGATGAATGGGTTCATGAAAAATGCCCAGATCAACATAATATAGAGGTTATCATAAAATATGAAACCTTAATATAAGTCTAGAGAAAATTACCTTTTGGATGACAAATAGCATGACATTCACTCCCTAATAGGAGTAATCTAGGAGTCTCAATAGACACAGTCATCCTACCCAAGCACACATTTAGAAGCTCAAATTATACTGCATGTAATATTTTGTGTATAACATATTGTTAATAAAAACAGAAGATATAATATGGAGAAGAGAAGCACAGCCAAAGTGAGGTTAGGCAATTGTAGAGGCATACTGATGAATACTAATAATTGTTTTCTATTTCTGCTTTATCTGCTTTGTGAGGTTTATTTTTTTTTTTACTCTCATTGTGCAAGCAACAGTTTATTTTCTGTCTCTGTAAAAGTAATCTGGAAATAAGTCATAACAGCCATTTTTATTTATTGAGATTATTTATTTATTTTTATCAGTGAATTTTGTCTAACCTCAAGAAGATTTCTTCATAGAAAATTTCCTCACACACACACAAGTTCTGTATGAAAATGGTGAATTTTTTACTTTTCATCTGTATGAGGTTAGGATTAAAGTAAGATAATCCTTAGGCACTGATCTTCAAACCAAACCAAATCAAACCAAACCAGACCAAAATCCTTTAATTTTTTTGCTTAAATTATTTTAAAATAAGAATCTATATAGAATTATATAAATTATATTATTTATATTATTAATATTGATAATAATTACATTATAATTATTATATTTTAATATAATTTTAATAAATTGCAATAGATATTATTATTATGTTTTTATATAATAAGGATCTTCATGAAGCAGAGAAAGCGGATGTTTCCTGCACAGGGGCATGCCTGTTTATTAAGGAGGCTGTAGGAGGGAAATCTGATATGCCACTTCCTCCTTTTTCCATTGCTGGAGCAGTGATCAACAACTGCCAACTCATACAATCTACAACAGAAGTTTCACTGTTCTCTGTCAGCCTACTCCTTTCTATCCATATCTGTGTAGCACAGCCAATATTAAGGTGTGTGAGCACCCTGAACTGGTAAAGAAATATGGTCATACTTTTTTAATTTTTTTAAACATTTTGTATTGCCTAGTGTTTATGCATGCTGATGAAGGGTAAAGAGAGTGAAGTACTCTCCCTTGGTTCTTGCACAGGGCAGCTCTTTCCCTTTTATCTGTTGGTAAAGAAAACAATATAGGAAATCACAGAATCATAGAATCATGGAGTCATAGAATTATCAAGTGAGAAAAGACCCCCAAGATGTCCAAGTCTCACTTTTGACTGAACACTCTAACTAAGCATGACTGCTAAACCCAGTTGTTCTTGAACACTTCTGGGTGTTCACTATCTCCCTGAGCAACTTGTTACACTTGCCCACTATCTCAGTGACAACATTTTTCCTGATGTCCAAACCAAAAGTCCCCTAGTGCAGCTTGAGATCATTGCCTCCTGTCCTGTTTCTGGTTGTTTGTAGGGCAGTGGCTGACCCCCACCTCAATGCACCCTCCTTTCAGGTGCATGTAGAGATCAGTAGGGCTGAGGCTCCTTTTCTACAGGTTAAACACCTCACAGGTGTCACTGTTCACAGGACTTGTGGTCCAGAGCTATCAGCAGCTCTATTCCCTTCTCTGGGCACACTCCAGCGCCTCATTCAATGTCTTTGTTGTAGTGATAGGCCCAGAACTGAACGCAGTGTTTGACATGAGGCCAATCTCTGCCCTGGTCCTGCTGGCCACAGGATAAAGTTTCTGATAAAGTCCAAGATGCCACTGGTCTTCTTGGCCACCTGGGTACACATTGCCTCATTTTCAGCATCCCCAGGTTCTTTTCTCCTGAATCCCTTTCAGGACTGCATGGGGTAGTTTTCGCCAAAGTGCAGAACCTGGAATTTTATCTTGTTGGATCTCACACCACTGGCCTTGGCCCATTGATCTAGATGGTCTAGGTCTCTCTGCAGGGCCTTCCTATACACTCCAGCTGATCAGTTCCTGCTGAACTTACAGTCACCTATCAGCATTCTGAGGACACACTCAATCCCCTCATCCAGGTCGTTAATAAAGGCTTTTAACAGCCAGACCCAGTTCCGAGTTGGTGAAACTCCCCAGTGACCAGCCACCAGCTGAATGTAATTCCATTCACTAACACTCCCTGGCCCTACCTATCCCAGCCAGTTTTTAACCCAGCAAAGAGAGCGTCTGTTCAAGCCATGGCCTGCCTGGCCTGCCAACTTTTCCAGGAGTATGATGTGGGAGAAGTATTAAAGTATCAAAGACTTTACGAATGTACTTTACAGCCTCCCATCATCCACTGGGCAGGTCACCTGGTCATAAAAGAAGATCAGTTTGGCCATGCAGGACCTGCCTTTCCTAAACCTCTGCTGGCTGAGCCTGATCCCCTGGTTGTTGTTTACATGATATGTGATTGTGCTCAGGATGATCTGTTCCATAAACTTCCCTGTCACTGGGGCCAGGCTGACAGGCCCGTAGTTCCTTGGATCCTCCTTCTGACCCTTCTTGTAGATGGGCATTATATTAACACATCCCCAGTTCTCTGGGACCTCACCAGATAACCAGGAATGGTGATAAATGATGGACAGTGCCTTGGTGAGCCCCTCCGCCAGCTCCCTCAATACTCCTGGGTGAACCTCACCTGGCCCCACAGATTTTTGAGTGTCTAAGTGGCAGAGCAAGTCACTAATAACTTCCTCCTGGATTACAGGGGAACTAATCTAGTTCCTGTCCCTGTCAGCTATGGGGACCGGTTGCCCTGAAGATAACAGGTCTTTCTCTTGAAGAGTGAGGCAAAGAAGGCTTTCAGTGCCAAGTCAAATGGACCAAAAGAGAACTGTTTAGGCTCAGGACTAATATCAGAGTTGCAAAGACTGAGAATAGACATTTTCTTCCTTTCTCCCAGGAGTGTTTTCTTAAGTAAAACCTTAAGTGGCACTGGTCCTTTGTCTATTTACATAGTGCAGCAGCCCAGCTTAGCCTTTTCTTTCTTCCTAGGCACCCTAACCTCCAGTGTGAGCAAGTTGAAGCTTCTTGGGATTTTACAAGGCCCAGATGCCGAGGAATATGAATTAGACTGAAAAGAAATTATCACCAGATTCCTGCCAAAACGCTCAGCAAATCCCATATGGAAATAATGGTTCAGTCAGTGTTTCCATATTCTGAAAAAACTGAATCCCCAAGCTGCTAAACAGTGTGTTTGCAGTTTTCATTAAACTGCATTAGTTGCTCTCCTTCAAGGGCCAGGAGGTGAATCAACTCCCACAAAAAAACTCATGAGAGAGTATGTCCCTGAAATGTTGTCTTTAATATCAGACAACTAGCTAGCTACCAGGCTGTGGGTGGCAGTGTGGGCTGCAGTGTCACATCTGATGGTGATGTGCTGTCCTCTCTCAGCACGAGGTGTTAGCTCATTTGTATCCTTAATATTTTCCAAGGTTTGAAAGTTGATTTCTAGCCTTTTCAAGCTTGTAAAAGGTGAAGCTTTTCCTCCCTTGTACCCTGCTAGTCCACTGTTCATCGTTCAAGATCTAGTCAGCATAATTTGCATCATCCTACTCTTTTCTACAACCAGTCTATTGCAGTTTTTCCATAAGTGACAGGATAATACTGCCCTTTTTACTATGATTTAAATAGATGTACAGTATGGCAGTACAAATTACTTGAGATAATATTTGTGTTAAGCTTGGTGAAACAAGCTTGAGAGTTTGTGTTTGAGGGTTATTGTTTCAGCGTCTCTGAAAAATGAGATGGACAGTCAGTACTGAATAGCTACCACTTAGGGTTTGGAGGGTCTTCTTTCCATAGTGACTGGAGGTATGTCATGACTGTTAATAGAAGTGCAATTGATAGAAGATAGAGAATCTGCCTTGACCTGCAAGCCCTCTCAGATTTATGTGCATTACATTTAGTAAAGACCAGTTTCTATGTATAGTTCCAATGCAGATGAATTGATTATTAAAATATGGGCTGTAATACTAGAAGGAGTTTGCTTTACTTTGCAACCTCATGGTGAAATGTTATTTTTCAGAATCAACAGTTTTGGTTCAGAGGCAGTCTACTGACTGTTGGAAAACAGAGGGCTATTATGAGACTTGTTGGAAAAAGTGACAAATGTCTGTCTTCACATCAGAGATGCAATAGTCTCTGCTCAGATGTCTGTAGGTTTATACAGTTCACACTGACAGGAGCAGACACCCACTAATAGGAATACCTTAAATCACTGGAGGATCAGTTTTGGTGAAATTTCAACAGAGCCACAACAGATGTGTTGCAGCTATGTGGATCTGAATACACTGAAATACATTCAGAACATTGCTCCTCTGCCATAAATGGCATCACCATTAAACAGTTCTTCAGTCCTTTTAATGGATCAGAGATGTATTGTTTTAAGAAAAATACCATGCCTTCCCTCATCAAATCATCACACAGACTTAACCAAGAAGTTCAAGGTTTTGGTGTTTTAGTTCAAGGTTGTTTTTTTTTTTTTTTCTGTAGAGAAGCTACAGTGAGAGAAATTTTCCTCCTTTTTTTTTTTTTTTTTTGGGGGGGTGGTTTTTTGATTTTTTTTTTTCTGTAGAGAAGCTACAGTGAGAGAAATTTTCCTCCCTTATTCTCTGGGAAATATTGAAGTGAGCCTGATTTGCGAATGTGCTAAGTTCATGGTATATATGGTAGCCACAAACCTGTGGATGGATCTTCCCCCTGTCTCTAGCATCTTGTCTCATTGGGCTACAGGGGTGGCTTCTGTGACAAGCTGCTAGAAGCTCCCCCCATGTTCAACAGAGCCAATGCCAATATCAGTGGCTCCAAGACAGACCCACCTTTGGCCAAAGCTGAGACAATTAACAATGGTAATAATGCCCCTATGATAATATATTTAAGGGAGAAAATTATTATGCAGAAGCAGTACAGCCAGAGAAGAGAGAAGTGGGAATATGTGAGAGAAGCAGCCCTGCAGACACTAAAGTCTGTGGAGAAGGAAGAGGAAGAGATGTGCTGGTTTTGGAGCAGAGATTGCCCTGCACCTGGTGGTGAAGTCATGGAAGAGTCCCACAACAGGGCAGGTGGATGCCTGAGGGAAACTGCTCTCCCATGGGAAGGGCATGTCACAGCAGGCTTCTGGCAGAACCTGTGACTCCATGAAAAAGCCCATGCCATATCAGGTTTGCAGGCAGGACTTGTGATATCACACTAGAGCAGTCTGTTCCTGAAGGACTGCACCCTGTGGAAAGGGACTCGTGCTGGAGCAGTTAATGAAGAACTATAATGAAGAACTACTATTGAAGAACTAATAATGTAGAAAAGATGTATTTTGGAGAAGATTGTGGAGGGACTCTATACTGTCAGGGAAGTTCCCTGACTGAGGGACCCTACACTGCAGTAGGGGAAGGACTCCTCTTGCTGAAGACAAAGCTATGACAGAAACAATTATCATAACTCTCATTTCCCATCTCCCCACACTGCTGCAGGGGGTTCAGGTAGAGAATCAGGAATAAAGTTTAGCCCAGGAAGGAGTGAGACATGAAGGGAAGGTATTTTTAAGATTTGTTTTACTTTTCATTATCCTACTCTGGTTTTTATTGAATTAGTATTTTCAAGTGAGGTCTGTTTTGCTTGTGATGGTAGTCAGTGAGTGAACCTTTCCCATCCTTATTGCAACTCATAAGCCTTATTTTATATTTTGTTTCCCCTGTCCAGTTGAGAAGGGGAGTGATAGAGAGGCTTTAGTGGGTAACAGACATCCAGCCAAGGTCAAACCACCACAAAAGGCAAAAAATGGTACAAAACTAAATGTACAAAGGAGATGCTGAGGTTGTACATGCATCTTTCTGTCACTGTCTGTTTCTTTTAGGAACCTCTGTCTCTCTGCTATCCCTCATAATGTTTTGCCTGGTAGGAGGTTTATTCCTAACATGTATCCACAAGTGAACACTTTTTAACTCTTTCATTTTACCGAACTGGGAACACAGCTTTCCCCTGAGTAAGTCCATTATAACAAATCTAGGGGAGCCTTTAAAAGGAAATAGTGCCCTGGATGGCAATTTTTTTGTCACATTGAGCTCTGGAGATGTGGCCCATCCAGGCTGTTCAGAGGAAGCAGAAATGCTGACAGGTTCAAAATGACAGCAGTGACAGTGTCTGTAGCTGTACTCATTTGATTTACTGCACTTGTGAGTAGTGTGTGAGTAGTGGTTTTATTATAGCACATCTGAATATTTCTGAGGTTTCTTCCATGTTGAAAAGTGGGTTTTTTTGTTTGTTTGTTTTGTTTTGTTTGTTTGTTTGGGTTTTTTTTTTGTTGTTTGTTTGTTTAGGTTTACTTTGTTATTTTTTTGTTCCTTTTGGTTTGTTGTTTGTTTGGGTTTTTCTCCAGTATTGCAGCTGAAGGGCAAGCTTGTCCTGTGATTTTGGCCTGACACCAATACACCTCTGTCAGCATGGAAGAACAACTAGAAAATATAGGGTGCAAATCAGTGGGCAGGAATGATCAACTGCAAACATACAAGATGGAAATAGTAGGAAAATGCAATTATTAAATACTAGAAAGATTAGGATGTCAGTTAGATATAGCTAATCAAAAATGGAAATGAAGGGATTTAACACTGTCTTATAACAAACTAAGGAAATATCAAGTAGGTAAGTGGATCTTGAGGTCAACTGAAAAGTGGATAAACTGTAGGTCTCTAAGGGTTCTGATCAGTGGCCCAAAGTCCAGATGGAGGCCACCAGTCAGAACCCTTATCCCTTGTACTGTGTCCCACATGTCAATACTGGATAAAGTACTGTTTATTTTTTATTAATTAGTTGGATGCTATTGCAATGTACACCCTCAGAATGTCTGATATACAACCATAAGTGGCTGATATAACAACTGGCTCTGCTGTCATCCAGGAGGCTGCCAACAGGCTGAAAAAATGGGCTGATAGGAACCTCATGAAATTCAACAAGGGGAAATGTAAAGTCCTGACCCTGCATAAAGATAAATCCATTCACAATTACAAGACTGAGGCTACTTAAATGGTAAGGAACTAACAAAGAAAGACCATAGAATCTTGGTGAACAACAAGTGGAGCATGAGCCAGCAATGGTCCTGGTCACATCCCTCCGGAAAAGAAGGCCAACAACTTTCTGGATTGCAATTAGCATGAGCCTCACCAGCAGGAAGAGGAAGATAATCCCTCCTCTCTGGTGAGATACACCTGAGTGTTGTGTCCAGATCTTGGCTCGCAAGTACAAGAAACATATGGACATCCAGTAGTGAATCCAGTAAATGGCCACAAATATGGAAGCTGTAGAGTTTTTGACATACTGAGAAGTCAAGAGGCCTGTGACTCTTCAGCCTGGAGAAAAAAATTCAGTGGAATCTTAGCAACATGCATAAATATCTGATGGAAGTGTTTAAAGAAGATGGACCAAGGTTCCTCTCAGTGGTGCCCAATGGCAGGACTCCACACAAGAAGTAAAAGTTGAGTAGATGAAATTCTATTTAAGCTTAAAGTTGTGGGGTTTTTTTGTGTGATCAGATATTGAAATATATTGTTTGTTTAGCTCACAGAAAAGAAAGCTGAGGGAAGGTACGATAATGGTCTTCCTGTTCCTAAGGATGAGTTGAGTTCTCTTTCACAAGTGCACAAAAGACAGAATAGGAAAGAGCAGATTAGCACTGGACTGAGGAAAGTTCAGATTGGATGTCGTAAAAAACCAGCATATTATAGAAGCTGTGAAGTTTTTCTGATTATTGTTAAATAGACTAAAGAACATCTCTTTCATCGGGATATCACCACCATAGTTGATTCTATGACCATAGAAGATGGACTAGAAGATCTTTTGTATCTGCATACTATTTGGTGATTGTTGGGTGACTCTCTCTGCCTGAAGGACACACACAGCGTAAAGAGGGAAAGATCAAAATGGCAAATGCAGAGGAATGATTTATTAATTTAAAATATAACCAAGAATTTTATTTTAATTGGTATTTTGATAAAGATTCAGGAATGAGGAGGAAAAGAAAAAAAGGGGATAAGCATATTATACAGAAATTAACCATAGACATCAGTTGCTCTCAACATACATTACACAAATCCCAAATAAATGCTTGACAGGCTTGTGATTTGCAATTTAGAATATAAAATCAGTATTTGGGTTTTTTTTTCCTATACTGTGACTATGTATTAGTAAAATAATTCAAAATTATATTTGTGGATTTTAAGGTCCTAGGAACATTATCTTCTGGCATGTGCTCTCACTCAAACCAATCAATCATCTACCTACTGGCTTGCAAAGAGGCCTTTTTCTTTGATCAGTTCCACAGTTTCACCAATAATTGATTTTCTATAAGGTCCATGATAACTGTCATACTAATCAAGCTGTCATGTTTGTGACTAAATGTAAAGTATTCTCTACTTAGAATAAAGTAGCCTGTGAACTACAGTAGAGACGGAATTTAAGGAAGGGGATAGCTATATATGAATACCAGTAATAAGTAAAGGTCGGAAGTTTAAGTAGAAATTCCTGTTATGGAACTGTTGTGACATCAGTGAACACAATTTTTCTAATAGGAAATTATTCAAAGCTGAATACAATTCAATTAAAATTAATTCCATCAAAAGAGGCTTTGTATATAAACAATATTTTCCTTTATTTGAAATCATATTATATTAAACATGGAAAAAAATGGAGCAGGAATAGAACATTTTCCTCCTGGATTTTTTTATTTTTTCCATTTCAGATACTGTCTCTTAGCCATGTGGTGCACTCATGACGATAAATTCTAGGATCATGTGAGTGGCACATTTGTTGAAACTGCTTGCTGGGGAAAGATAGATTTCAAAGTGGAGCTTTAGCTACATATCCACCCTATGTCACAAGGTAAAAAATATGGTTTAGGGAAGCAAAGCCACTTTTCTGTTTACTGGACAGTTGCCGTCGTTAATGACTAAGCTGCTGATTTTATTTATTTTAAAATTTATTTGCTAAGGAGAAATGAATCTTTTTGTAGAAGGTATCACTGTTACACTTATAACCTTGCTTACCTGTTCACTGTTATAATTTATCAAACTAGCTTCACTTCTTCATCTCTCTTCCAGTAATACAGATAATTTCATCTAGAGAGTCTTTAAACCCCACAATCTCACTTGTTTGCTACAGGGACAGATAAGATTCTTCAATTCATTTGCAGCAAGAAGGGAAAGAAAGATAAGTCCATAATTGGGAAAGATCAGAAGCATACAGCTTGTAAGGCAAAGTCAAGAAATCAGTGTTTCAGCACAAGGACACTTCCCAACAACCTCCTTGTCCAGTGGCTTTGATCAAAACTTTCTTCATAAACATCTAAAGAACAGCTGACTGATCTTTCCTCCCAACATCTGCTCAGGAAGATTGTCTTCTTGTGGCCTAGTATTTTACAGTTTTTAAAGCCTTATTTTCCTGACAGTAGCTTTTTGTTAAGGTACAACTCAGACATCTTGAGCTTGTTCATGGTAATCAAATTTATGTTGCTGAAAAGCTTGTGTGTCAGTTCATAAGGTCCCACAAAATATCCAGGTTATAGGGATCTGAGAAATGCTGTTGTTCTTGGTCTGGAACATCTTATTATCAAAAAACAATGGAGAAATTAAGGTCTGCTACTGCAGGTTTTTCTTTATCTCTGCATCCCTGAGAGCAACTGTACAGGGCAAGTAAAACAAGGCAGATGCTGAAAAATTAGAAGGATATCTATCATTAAAAGAAACTTACATATCCCTTCTAGTGGGATGTGAGTGTGAACCTCCTACAGTGTGAACCTATCTACAGGCTGTAGTGATGATCCCTTCTCAGTTTTAGCAAATTTTATCCCAGTAAAGAAGATGGAGGAGTTGAAGAAAAGGTCACAAGTTAAAAAAATGCTGGAGACCATAGGTGCTCCTTCCTTCCTTCCTGCCTTCCTGCCTCCCTCCCTCCCTCCCTCCTTTCCATCCCCTCTTCTCTTTTCATTTTGTTTTCATGTACATAACCTTCAAGTTTGCTTTATTTTGTCTTCCACTGCAAACCTAATGAAGAATCAAGTGGTTTTCACAAGATTTCAGTGGTATAATTCACTGAAACTTGGGGAAATCTAAACAGGCAGGTTTTTCAACAGCTCTGATCCCACATATTTGTCTTCAGAGTATTTGATTTTTCTTTTTTTCTGCTTGTCTTTTTATGTTGTACAGATTACTGCAAGTGTATTACATGAAGCTGTATAAGCTGAGTTAAGCCTGCATCATGCAGTGAATAAATGAGGAAAAGGAGGGGGAAAATAAAATACTTCTCCCAAAAGAATATTTTTCTTGAAATGGATTTCTTCTCTCAATATATATAATGCAGCTAATATCTAGTAACTGATTGAAAATTTTGGCAGCTTGTTCAGGAGAAACAATGTGGCAGTAGAAAACAATTAATTAAAAGTTTGTAATTCTGAAATGCTTCTAGACTTTTATCTGATGCCTGTTCCATCAATTGCAATCTGTGTCCATTAGTACTCCTGTAACTCAACGGAGAAATGAAATAACATATTAGCATTTAACCTGAAAAAATGAAGTAATTCAAAATTTACATAAAATTATGGAGTAAACTCCAAACAGGTTGCCCTAGAAATGTATAATTATGCTCAGCAGTTCTGTCAGCATACATGGAAACAATTTTGTTCCTAATCATCTTCTGCTTTTATTCACTCTGGAATGTATCATTAAAATTTCCATGAACAATGACGCTTAATAGGTGCTAATGCAATTGTGAATTGTGGTAGTTTTTACCTAAATTAACCTCTGTATATTAGGATTTTTGCTGCCCTATGCAAAAGGATTTTGATAAAGATAACATAGAAACTGAAATACGCATAAATTATGCTTTTTGGGTAAGGCAGTATTTTGTTACCATCTAATAGTCTACTGAGACATTTCTATACTTATATCCACTAGGATTATTTGTTATGTAACTTTAATTAATTGTTTATAAGTAATTTTCCTCGGGTAAGTTTGGGCTTTTCTCTTTACATCTAGGAATTTCAAGCTGAATAATATGCATTGGTATGCAATGTAATATCCTTCTAGATAAAATTATCTGTATGGTCATCAACTACATTTTTGTTCTTACTTGTATGCTTGCCAATACATCTACTTATTGGTGTAAATTGAAGCTGTGTGTTTTGTAGGTAGAATTTTAAAGTTATTTACAAGACCAACCTATCTGCTAGAAAATTATTCTGAAAAAAAACTAAGGATCACTATGCAATTCACTTTTCTGATAAGTGAAATACAACCATTCCTTAGGTGGAACAGCGTTGCTGTTCACCATCACACTCTACTCTTGGAGACAAGGCAGGAAGACTACTACCATACTTAAATGAAACTAGAGTTTGAGGATTTTTAGAAAGATCCTTTTCAAAAGATAATTATTCAGATTGGAATTGATCTGTCTTCCAATGCAAACATCATTATAAGATATGTGAAGACCAAAATACAGAGTTGTTGATGTGACATGATGTGCTGGTTCTGGCTGAGCTGGAGCTAATTTTCCCACATCAGCCCTCACAGTGCTTTGCACTTGTGTCTGGAAAGGTGTTGATAACACAGCAGTGTTTTGGTGCTGCTGAGCAGCGCTGGCACAGCATCAGCCATGTCTCTGCATCAGCCCCATCCGCAGGCTGGGGTGGTCCTGGGAGGGGACACAGCTAGGCCAGCCGACCCAAACTGACCAAAGGGAGCTCCATGCCATGTGATGTCACTCACATATAAAACTAAGGGAAGGAGGAGGAAGAGAGGCATTTGTTATTTACAATGTTTGCCTTCTGGAGCAACCTCTACTCATGAAGGAGCCGTGCATCCTGGGAAATGGCTGAACACTGACTTGTTAAGAGAAAGTAGAAAAAACAGAAAGTAATAATAGAAAATAGAGAATAATTTTTCTTTTTGGTTATGTATGAGCAAACTTCTCTTTTGCTTTAGCAAACTGCCTTATCTCAACCTATGGGTTGTTTTCCATCTGATTTTGTCTCCTCTGTCCAGCTTGGAAGAGGGGAAATACAGTGGTTTGGTGGGTGCCTGGCATTCAGCCAAAGTCAACCCACCACATGTGACCTCAACCCAAATTTCATAGCTTATTTCAGGTGGAAAGTCCTCCTATCTTCCCTGTCATAAGTTGTCTCTCTCATTACAGAGAGATCAGCTGCTGGCACTGATTCTCATTCAATAAGATTGTGCTGGTTTGATGATATCTTCCTCTATCTTATGCTTTTGCCTTCCCCCCCGCTCCCAGGGTTTCCTGGAAATCTGGCTTCCTCTTGGTGCATGTTCAGAAGTATTCCCTAGGTTTTTCATTTAAGAGTGAAGTACCACATCTCTCTTCTTGCCAATACAGCCCTTCTTAGAAAAATAATTCATATTTTTTCTTAATTGGTAGCCCGTTCCTCTCTTCCTACACTTGCTTCATCTTGTCCTGTGACTGTCCACTACAGGCACAAAGTTTTATTAAGGAAAGGGTGATGACTCAGAAGGTTTAAGGAAGAGGAAAAAAAAAGAAAGTGCAGTTTCTTCCAATGTGACTTTTTTCAGCTACTGATACTGAACTCTTTCATCCTTTAATCTCATCTCTCTTGACTGTTGCAACCATATCCATATCAATTGCAAAAGTATAACTCTTATATACATTGTGAGTGATAACAAATCATATCATTTAACACACTAGAGGGGCAAAAAGCATGTGGGATTGGATATCTTAATGTTGAGATTTTGTCAAATAAATGAGTTTTCTTTTTAATAGAAATGTCGATGTAGATAGCATGATCAGAATAACACCATTTGATTTGAAATGAATGTCTGGAGGGTCAGAGTTAACAAGAGAATTAAGTGAATAGGCAATTTTTCTTGAATATCTCAAATGCCAGCAGCATTCAAGCAATCAAATATTTCTGCTTATTCTTGTGATCTACTATATGAAGTCGCACAGCTGTGATGGAGTTTAATATATTTATTTATACATTGCCTCCCTCAATGCAGTATATTTTCATAGAACTAAATATGTGTACGGTTTTATGATGATTTACAAACCTGGTGAATTCTGTATTAGAGCCATAGTATTCCAATACTGTATGCCCATCTGGAACTTGTAGGAGAAGATTACTGTGGGGCCTGAAAATTGTTGATCATAACTATGCATAGTAAACCAACAATTTCTATTTCAAAGTATTCAGCTGAAACACAAATTCCTACTCACAAATTAAAGAGGTGAACTCTTTAATTTTCTTTCAATAATATTTCTAGCAGGAAAAGCAGGGAAAACAAATTCAAAACCCTCAGTGCTTCCCTGAAGGTAAGAAATCAAAATACAAAACAAGTGGTGTAACCTCACAGACATGAGCAGATTTGGAAGGGCTGAGGAAAGGAAAGTGGAATGGGATTATTCAGTCTTGATAAGACAAGCCTGTTCCCAGCTCATTCTTTCTTGAGATAATATATTGTGTAAATTGTATCTTTGGTGACTACCATGGTCTAGAGACATGCAGAAATGCAGCAGAAAGGGAGAGAGAATATTTGAATCCTCTCTCTCTCTCTCTCTCTTTATATATATATATATATAGGTGATTTTGCAACATTCCACAACACTGTTGGATTTTATGGATTTATGACTTATTCATTTCACTGTTACCTACTTTCTACTTCACATAGCTTTGGATGATTTCTGGAGAGCCAAGATTCAAAGTCCCATTACAGAATTATCAATGACTTCAAATGTCTGACTGACTATAGGAACGGGACCCTTTCTCTAAAATAAAGCAGGGGCATATGTGATCATTGCCATAAAAATCATAAGCATAAATGCCACAGTAATTAACTAAACTAAAATAATAAATGGTGGCATGATGTAATATTGATCTTACTCAACTTAGGAAAACAGCAAGTTGCGCTTTCTAACTTTGGAAATTTAAAATTTTACATTAAGAAGTTACACTTATTTTTTGTAAAGGAGATGCATAGTCTTTTTGACTTTTCATTGACAAAAGCAGCATGGGAGTTTTAAATGTATGTCATGTATTTAATTTCTGATTGTTTGATGCAGTGATTCAAAATGGTCACAATGCAGAAGTTTGTTTTTAAGGGTTGTTCAATACGTTCCTGCTCTCCAATTGGCTATGGTGTGGTTTTGTTAAACAATTTTTCTGTCTTTGTACAAATTTTCTCTCTTATGAGAGAAAATCTATTATAATATTGTGAATGGATTAGAATAAAAAAAGTGTAACTTTTATTTTCGAATGTGCTTGTGTTCCTCTGGTGCAATAATGTGAGCTGCACTGTGATAAACCCTTGGTCAGTCCCTCCAGTTCTATTACTACTAGGGGAATGAGGTGTTTTAAAGATCTCCTTCAATCTTTGGCACTATGTGGGATTTGTTGAAGATTCCTTCATCTTTCAGAGTGTAGTATTTTTTTTTTCAGCCCTGTGTGACTCTTTAGATGAAAGAACATAAGGCAAAATGTTATTTATGGTAACATTGATATTAAATAAAGTTGAGAGACAAAATTGGCCACAACCCTGAGATGCTCAGATTATTATAAAAATGGTAACATTTAGGTTTGCGTTCTTGAAAAGTACTGTCTCGTTTTGTTGCCTTTTCTTTTTACTTCCTGTTCTATATATAAATGAAGACAATAAGAAATAATTACCTAGAAAATATGTAATGTAATATAGTTCAGTTACATTTTATAATATAGATCAGTTACCTAATTCCATGTTTTCCAAAATTTTAATATATTACTTAAGGCATAAAGTTGGATTAAGTTATATTAATTACAAAAACATTAAGAGGTGCTCACATAACACCTCAGTATCTCTAGAAAGGCTGGACATTGCAATCCAGACTTAGTTCTTAAAAGGTGCCTGTGTCAATGGGAGTCAAAATAGGTTGGAATTTACTGTTTTGGACTGGATCATACTGAAGTAGAGGATATATGTGGGACAAAGACAAAAATTTTTTTACTGAACTAACCTGATCATATATTCATACAGATAAGCTGCTCACTGGACATAATTTGTAGAAAGATAGGTACCTTTTCCAGTTTTTTCAACTAAAAACAACAAAGTCGAGCAAACTGATGGTCAGGAAGTTGTTTACAAACAAGTAATTGGAAGTAGGTGCCAAACACATAGCAAAGCATCCTACCTTAGAAAGAAAATTTCCTCATTATTTTGAAGGAATGATCAAGAGAAAATTACACAACAAACTTGACCTGAGGAGAAGACACAGTGCAAATTGTGCAGATAGAAGAGCCTTTCATGTTACAAATAATGTTGGGAAAGAAGCTAAGTGAATATTACCTAACTTTTGCTTTCAAACCTTTATTTCACTGTAATATTAAGCCTGCTATGAATAGCAGTGAAGGTGACATCAATTTATTACTTGAGCATGAGAAGAACCTTAATTTCTTTGAGGTTTGTCTCACTGAATCTTCCTATGTACAGAAGAAATAAAAGTTGAAGGATATCTTTAAAATTCCTGGTATGACAGGCATTTTATTCCAGAGATTCTTTTCTTTATGTAATATGGTGTGTATATTTTGCATTTTCATGTTATAGCAAAGTTCATGGATTGAATGAGATCACTGTGTCACATATGCGGTGTAAAAGCAGGTTTTTCATTTCTGAAAAATATGCTGATTGCTTATCAAATTACAAGAGAGCTGAGACTGGATTCAATTTTAAATAATTTTCTCAGAAACCAACATCTGCAGAAAGACCCCACATAGTTTGTGGTGGGGTCAGGGGACACTTACTGTTACCGTACAGTTTCCCAGTCAGTCTGTTTACTTGCTGCTTCAGACCTTTACCTTAGCCCTCGACAGATGTGTTGGTGCCTAAGCCCTTTACAGCACCTGGTCCTAGGAAGTTAGTTGCTGTGCCTAATGATGATCAAAATCAAGTAAGCTATAATTTGAAAATTTGCCTGCTTCATTTGAAGTAGTAAATCAGTTTTCTGGTGTAGTTACCCTGCTGGGATAATAGTATGTATATTTTAAAAACCCCAAAAACAACAAACCCACATTTTTATCACAATAGCTGTATTCAAATTCTCTATTTCAAAGATCAAATTTTTATTCACAAATCAAGTAAAACAGATGCAAATTGTAGCTGCTGTAGGCAGTATATTTGTGAACATGAACAGAAGTCTTTATTTACGATGGAAGTTCAGGCTTTCATCCAAGTTTTGTATTTGCAATTTGGAATGTACCTAAAGTATTGGCATTTTCAAAGCAGCTCTGCCTGCACTCCTCACAGGACTGAGTAACTTCAAATCTCTAAACAGGTTGTGAATTTAGCTTCAGAGTGCCTATTCATTTGAACAGGAATGCAGAAATCACAGTATTGAACTTGGGTGAAGTTTGGTGATTCTTCTTACTCAGTTGTAATATAAAAGGAGGAAGGGGGAAAATAGAAGAAAGGTAAAGAGACCAGTTATATTTTAACAATAGCTGGAATTTAGGCTCTTATTGCTTCTGCTTGTGTTTTGGTGTCTGGCTCAGACAAATAGGAATAATACTGGGTTTTCTTTCATTTCTCCTATCAAATACTTTGGTTTTGTGGCTATCTATATTTATGATTCAGCAGTGACCAGAAAGGATATAACACAGTCACTGCTGGATTGTAGAGATACTTTTATTTTTCTCATGCATTGAAATCTTTGGAAGGAACAACTTATCAGAAGAGTTAAGTGGGGATTGTAAAATGAATTTGCCCTTTATTCAGTTTATCAAAAGTGGTTTTGAACTGTTGTTTGAAAATAAAAAATTCTCCTTCTATGTTCAGTACACATATACACTGTAGCATCTCAGGTCTCCAAGTCTCTCTTTTGCTCTCTCTTTTTCCCCCACTTCAGATTTTTCTATTTCATGAGGACAATATGTAAGGTATTCAAATCTCCATAGCTTGTTTAGATGACAATTAAGAAATGAGGGAAGCTACTGGCACAGCATGAAGATGTTCCCATGTCAGGAACTATAAATGAGGATTGTAAAATTGACACCTTTCTTAAACTGTTTTCCACAATGAAAAAAAAAAATCTTAAAAGCTGATTCCTAGGGGCATCCCTGCTGGCGCCAAGTGTACAAATAGTGTTTGTATTCCAGTTCAGAAAAAGAAAAATGAAAATATTTCATTGAAAGCTGACAGCTTTAAGGAACTTTAAAGGTTAGCCTTGGTGTTAATTAGCATATCTATTCATGTCTCTATCAGTCTTTTGAATTACTTAGCTGAGCAGGCACACAAAAGCAAAACTAAGAAAAAAAGTAGAGAAAGCCAGCATTAATAATTCATAAATACTAGAGGCTTCTGACTGAAAATTTTTTTCAGGGTGTTGGAAATCTGCTAGAAACTGAATCCTGCTGCTCCAAAGTTACTTCAGAAGCTCAGAGAGCAAACCTGCCCAAGAATGTTAATATTTCTGTAAGTGGTTAGCTACCAAAACATATTGTGGATTTTCATCCCCTCAAGCACTTGTTCTTGTTTCTTTGGATTAGTAGAAGGTAGGGCTTTTCATGAAATGTTTAACTGACAGTTTATATATTTGAATTTCACAAGCCTCTGTAGACCATAAAGTACTCCAAATTCAGCCATAATCCTCTGCTACAAAGTAAATCAGAATTTTTGAACAGATTCCAAATTATGGTAATAATGAGGATATACAACCTCCTTCTCTGCCTCAGCTGGATCAGTAGCAATGCTGCTCTTGACAGGTTAACCGGTCTTAAAACTTTTTGAAGGAAGGAAAGGGAAGTAAATTAAAATTTTGATTATTAAGTCATTCAATTGAAGTCTGAAGCTGTTAAGGTTTTTAAGAATTAACTATTTTTCTGGGAACTAGTTGCAATGAATGTTGCAGATGTTGTCTGGCACTAAATTGATTTAGGCAGTATTTATGAGAAACTGAAATGCAAGTTTTAAGCAATTAAAATAGTTTAATAAAAAACTCCAGCAGTGATATGATATTAAGAGAAGATTCATTTCAATCCCAACCCCTCCAGTCACATGGAATTAAAAAAGAACTGTGGCAAATGACAGAATAGAGGGTTCTCTTTGTCAAAGCTTGATTCTGACTATTTCAGTTCAGATATAATCCCAGGTGAAATCCATTCAGCCATGATGGAAACATGCTTATTTCCAGGTAATAGTACAATGAATGTTTTTTTTTCCGCCATCATCCAGTGGCACCAAGGCAGCACAAGTCCTCTCCTACCCATCACCATTGCACCATTCTGACAACTAACAGGATTTTCATTAGGGATGATCTGAAGATTATATCCAGAATCTGTGTCACAAGCTTTCATGTGCTGTGCAGCAGAACATCACTGGGGCACGTTCAGTGACAGCACAGAACTTGTGTATTACATACTTGCCTTCAGGCAAAAGTTTACTGAATGACATCTAACTGATGCAGTATTACAGCCTTTGTTACACTGTTCATCTTCATCATCAAGTAAGTAAACCAGCCTTTGGGTGTTTGAAGAATCTGCATGACATGAAACTAGTGAGATGAGAAATATTATACCACTTCCTGTGGGACACACGGGAATGCTGTAGTCAGGGCTACAGGGAAAAATTTAGAACTTATTCAACATTGCTTTCAAATAACTGCTAATATGAGTTTTGTAAGTCATGCTGATTCCCAAATATTTACAACTGTGCAATCTGATTCCAAAAATGAGCTTCTGGATGCATTTCTTAGGTTAAAATAGATGCAATTAAGGCTACACAAAAGAGAAATGAAGTACTAAAGTTTAGTAAATACTAAAAGTACTAGGAAGGAAAAATAATATAAACAATATTGTTGACCCTACTGTACTCATAATGGTAGAGGTTCTTATCCTCCTGTGAGGACTTAAACAGTCACACAATTGCAAATGACAAAGTTTGTATCTTATGACTTGTTAATTTACATTTGTTTCCTTACGCTTTGTTTCTTTACACTGATACCTATTAAATGAGTATGAGTGCCTGTAATCTACTGCAAAGTAAAATCACCAAGTTTTTTTATAGTAGAATCTGAAACAATTTGCAGGATCTCTGATAAGAGATAGTAACTTCTTGAAAATGTTCTTACCTGATGGCTTATATTTATATAAGTGCATCCTTATTTTGTTGAGTGCAGTGCTGTTCTTTCATCCCACTTTACCTCAGATCTACCTACTATATACTTACCCTTCACCATGTTTATAAGTAAATTTTAAATATTTTTAAGGGTACTTCCAACAAGTAAAGAACATCCCTTGACCTGAAAGACAGTTAAAGTTTCACTTTGCCTGATGCTAGACTATGTCATAATGTCCTAAATGCACATGTTGTAGTTAATTTAGTGCAATTAGTTAGAAGAGGAAATTAGTTAAATCAAAGGCCACACCCTGGCAGTACTGGAGCCACAGTTATGGCTCTCCTTAGATGGCTCCAAGATGGAAACAAAAGAGGATGGTCATGTGATCTCACATTTTTATAAGTTTTAGTCCGTTTGCATATAGAAGTTAACTGTCCAGTTAATAGCTTCAAATTATGAAGTTTCATCCTCCTGCTTGCATGCCTGCCCTCCTCTTCTCACATTGTTTATGCTTTGGGCCTGGAGTTTGAAGAGATTGTCCTTGAGTCTCCAGCTAGAATAGGATTGTTTTGTCTTCACCACCCTGTGAAAAGATTCTAGTAACACTTAGTATAAAGCTGAAAGCTGCACACCAAAACAGAACAAAAAAATTTAAAACCTAAGGTATCAGACACATTTTATTTTTGCCTATTGATTTCTTAACTGATTCTCTCACTCAAAAGGAAAACATGGTTAAAATTAAAAAGTTATTAAAAAAACCAGGCACAAGGTTGTAACTATCTGCACAGCAGCCAGAGGTAGTTTTCAGCAAAAGGACAGCCTGACAGTATGCACATGTATTTTCTAATGGCAGCGATGACACTGTATATCTCCGTGCCTCTGTGAAAGAGTATGGTATAGTCCTCTTACATATCACAAGCATTTCTGAATGGCAAAACTATACAATTCAACTGTACTTGCTGTGTATTTCTTTTGCAAGGAAGAGATCTTTTTTGTTGTTTTATGGGTTTTTTATTACTTGGTTTTTTTTGTGTGTGTTCTTTTTGTTGTTGTTGTTTTTTGGTTTTTTGGTTTTTTTTTTGCAAGGCTTGTTTATTGATCTGTTTTGAGTTCCTTGACCATTGTGGTCGTAGTGCAGGTGGTCCATCACATTTCTGTATCTGCATCAACCTTAGATTATACTCTTGTGGTGTTTAATGCAGAGCATGATGTACATTTCTGTGAGGGAAGCATTGAGGATGGAGGGGAAGAGTGTCACAGTGAAAGGGTACTTCTCAAAAAAAGGAGAGTTTGGAAAAGCTGTTCTGCATGGGAAGTACCTCAGGAAGCTGCAATGGCGCTAAGAGGTGTTTGGGACAGGAGGAAGGAGTGGCATAGACTGTGCCATCTTGGTAAGCTGCAGCAAAGGGTTTTGTCTCTATTCCCTGTTTTGAGTTTGCTAAAAAGAGTTTCTCTTGCTGAAATCTGCACTGGACTGGATTAGATTTTTAGAAATATTTCTGAAATAGTGTTTTTGAGACTATGTAACATGCAAGTCTTAACTGAGAGGAACAAGGCACTACAAAGAAGCCTCCACAATATTTTTAACTTTCTGTGAGAAATCCCTTGCGTGAAAAGAATGGAAAAAATGAATCAGCTCCATTGCAGTTTAGAAGGAGCTACTTTATTCTCTGACCTTCTGCAGATGGAAGGAGCTCCTAGAGAAGGACTCCTGCTGAGAACTACCTGAAATTCCTAGCAGCTTCTCAGCTGCCACTGACATTAATGAAATGGGTGGCTAATTTCTTGCTCACTGCCTCAGCGTGAATAGGGTCGTAGAAGTTTCATATGGAATTTTCAGCAGTAAAAATGCCTATAGTTGTTGTCGCATATGCTAAACCTCAGCCACTTTATCACCATTTATTATTCCAAAGAAGGGACTAAGGATACCAAGAGTTTTCTATTTGATTTATATTTCAGACCATAAATATCTCTTGGCTGATGTTGCAGTCTTATCTTAGTGCTGTACCTAAGGATGCTCTAAAACCTGTCCTTAGGCTTTTCCCCCTTTTAAAGAGACATGTCTTACAAGCTGGGGTTTGTCAAAGACTATCCACTGCCTGCTGTATTTTTAATGCTCACAAAGTATTTTATTGGCACACTCTACACTCCTCCTCAGCCAAGGAAAGATTGATTGCTCATTCTCAAATAAGAATCTTTTATTATTTTTCTTCTCTTGAACAGACTCGCTCTTTTTTATTTCATTCTTTAGCTATGCTTATGTTGGATTTTCAATTAACTCCTGTTATTTTCAAGAGTACAGGCTGGCTATGCTGCACTGGAAGACAAGAGCTGTTGCTAGCAGAGCACCAAGGTTAAGGCAGTCCTTGGCATTGCTTTGGTTGCATCAGAGTTGGATCAGCAAGAGATTGTGTCCTGTGTGGGCACAACCCTGTCATTTTTAGACTTCTGCAGATAGACAACTTTTCCTTGGAGTACTCACAGTTAGGTGCTGTCTGTGGAAAATTTAATTTCCATCTTAATTGTCACAGAGATGGTAGATTGTAGCAGGTGGAATAGTAGGGTATAACACAATTTAACCTCAGGAAGGAGTGCAAAATTGATGATGCAGAGTTATTCCTTCTTTTGCAGAATATTTCCATCCCCATTTCCTTCAGAAGTGTATATATGAGAATAATAATGTAGCTGATTAAAAATATTACTTTAAAATCTTGTAAAAATGTTTTTAATGTTGGTTCATGTGGGTATATTCTTCAGCATAAAAATATTTGTAAATTTTCATTAGGGACTGTATTTAAAAAAAAAAAAGTTAGTGAGCTTTGTTTAAATTTAAATTCTCTGCTTTTGTGATAAGTATTTTTAAGGACTCCCTAGTTCAGGGGAAAAAACAACCAAGGAACCAAGGTTTTGTTTGACCTGGTCAGCATCTCCAGTCAAGGCTATTTATGAAAATATTTACATGGGATATAGAAAGACACTTTTGGAGGCTCAGTGTAGCATGCTGCATTTGATCCAGAAAGGTGAGAATCCACAACTATTTTCTTTAGTTGTGGAGCCTGCTCTTGGAAGTAAATATCTGGAGGCTCAGTGTAGCATGCTGCATTTGATCCAGAAAGGTGAGAATGCACAACTATTTTCTTTAATGTTTAGATGTGGAGCCTGCTCTTGGAAGTAAATATCCCTTGAAGAGGTATTTGAAGCTAAATTCTATGCATGCCCTGTTCTATCACTGGGACTCAGTCATTTACTTTGTATATTTTCTGAAGAAGATATCATTAATGGCGAGAAACTACACACCTACCTCAAATATTTATTATATTTATTAACATGACAGCCAATCAAAGCCAAGAAAGAGGTCACCTCATACTGAACACAGACACAGACAGACAGATAGTTCATGTGTTTACCTGTGGATGTTTGATGAATTGAATCACTGCAGAAAGCCTGATAGATATCTTTGGCTGGGTGAAATAAGAAAATTAACTCTACAACTTCTTCAATCAGTACTTTTAATCCCTATTTTTTATCTTATTTTGTTACTCTATCTTACTTATTTTTATACCTTTCCCCCTTGTTGCTGTTTTTCATATTTTATAGGGTTTTTTTTTCCTTATAGATCATATGGTATGCAATAGGAATAAAAATGGTACCTATAAGGTACAGTTTAATCTAGATAGATTAGTGCTGCCAAAAAACTTGCCATGTTTTGGAATTACTGTCCTTACCTTCTTTAAGCACTCTAATTATTAGTTGGATCTGGGGTAAGAAAAAAGCCTTGCTTATGAATGTCAAAAGTGCTTTAACTTTGTTAGATTTATAGTTGAGGGCCCCTTCCTCTCTCCCTCACTCTCTCCACCCCTCCCTCCACCCGTCGCACCAAGAAAGAAAAAAAAGAAAAAGAGTTATTTCTCTAAGGTAGCATACTTCCATAGCACAAAAATTTCAATTGACTTGATTACTCCAGAGGACTAGCTATTAGTAGAATGGAAAGGAATCAAAATAAATTTAAAAAAAAAGGATTTTAATGTTGTGGATGTGATGTCCAATGGAATTACCACAGCTTTTTCTACTGCCAAACTCAGCCACAGTTGTGCTGTGATTAAGGGGGAGTGCTGGGGGAAATGTGGTCTCTGAGGTCCTCCCACAAGTTCTGCTCCTTTTAAGAAGCAGCTTGGGAGGGCGCTAAGAGTGGGGATGCTGTAGGAAGGTTTCCTGTGGGTTAACAAGTGGGTGATCAAGCTGCCAGATGTGGGTATCACTATATGTGCTGCCTCTGGGGCGACAGCAAGCAGGCTGACAGGCACTCCCAAAGAAGCAAGAAACACGGGGCAGCTGAGAATATTTTTCATGCCAAATTTCATGTTCCCTGCTGAGATGTCTCAACAAAAATTCTCTTTTTGGATTAAGCTATCCTGGATCAATGCAGGCCTCTTTTCCTCTTTTCTTAACCTTTTTTAAATTTTTTTTTTCTTTTTTTTTTCCCTTTTCTTTTTCTGGGAGTCATTCTTTGTAGTGCTATCTTTTAAGGAGCATCTGAGCACACACAGCAAGGCATTCTACTACTCTGAAGTAAATTTGTAGATTGCGCTTAGAACCTGGTGCTGCCAAAATGTTGGTGCTGATGAAAAATGAGCAAGAATGTGAGTTCTTTTCCAGGAGCACTCAGCTTACTCTAAGCTCAGAGCTGTAATTAAATGGGCTCCTCAAAAATAGTATTTTGGCCCCCAACAATTTTGTAAAGAAATTACTTTTCCTACAAGTCCTCCTTCTGTTTGATGAAGTCTTTCATCTTACTTCTGAAAATACAGGTCCGGAGCAGAAACTACAGCTCCCAAACATTTCCCTTGTTTAAGCCACCCAACACTGTTCTTCCTTTCTCCCTCCTTGTATGACTCAGATGTTGTTCCTTAAGTATCACTAAGGAACTTTCTACCTTATTTTACATATGAAGTTGTTTTGCTCCCTGCATTATGAAGTTTGATGGGCAGGCATGTGTGGGTGTTTTGCTCATATACCTTGGGTCTAATTTGCTTCTTATTTGTGAAACCTTTCTTTTAACAAATATGAGTGATTGAATGAACTTAAGCAACAGCTTTATGATACAAGTAACATTAAGAAATAGTCACTAATATATGGAATTGATAATGAAGTGAAATGTATGAATTCTTGATAACCATTAGTGCAAAAAACCCATTCGTTTTATAGCAGATCCCCTATTCTGAGATGACAGCTTTTTTCTCTCTTGTGAATATGAAGTGCCAGATTATGAATTCAATAGCTGCCTCTTTTTCAGGGCATTGCTTATGAATCTGCCCTGCCCTGTCACTGTACATTATTAGCATTAAACACACTTGCAACACCATAAATTTACAAGATGCATGCCCTATCTGAAAAGCTTATGGTCTAAATGAGATAGGAGAAATTCACAGCAAAACACAGGACAACAGTTCAGGAAAGGCACTGTGTAAGGATTATTATTCATGATTTAAATTAGGGAGGAAGAATTGCATGAAGAGATGTATGTTATGAGAAATCTGTAAAAGAAGGCAGAGGGCACTTGGTAGCTAGGAAAAAGAAAACTGGTCCAAACACAAGTCTGGTAGGATCCTAAGGTAGCATATCAAAAGCTTTCATAAGTGAATTAATAGCCAGGTTCCTCTCCCTGCTGATAATCCTCACTTCGTCCTATGTGCCTCTGCACACTGCTGTCAGCATATTGTCTGCTTGTTTTTAACATCTGGCTTGAAAGGCTCAAGGGGTAGGCACCATTTTATTCTATAAATTACTGATACCTGTAGCTCATATTAGGATATGATTAGGATAGCATTAATGAGCATTTCACATTCTGAAAATCAAGGCTTGAATAGATACTGTATTGTATTTCAAATGCCACAATTTTTGTTTGTTTAAGAGGTCTCCAAAAGAGTGTAGCTATCCTTCATGGTTAGAATGAGCAGTCAGCTAACAAAACAACATAAAATACATATCTAATTACATTTTTGTTAGTGACTCCTTATTCCTGGTTTGGTTTTTCTGTTTTTTTTGTTTGTTAGTTCATTTTAGTTTTTTGATTTTTTTTTCCCCCCATTGGTTTTGGTGGCTTTTTCTTGTTTGTTCTGAGGATTTATTTTTTGTTAGTGATTTGGTTTTATTTTTGGGATGATGGTGTTTTATCTTGTGGTCTGTACCTGATCAGTCTGGTTGGTGTGGTAAATAGAGTAGATGCATGAGTACTTTTGTAGTACTAGTGCATGAAAATATACATTGTGAGTTATTAAAGAGTAAGACAACACCATTGGCTCATGATGTCTTGAGATTGTCAGTCAGTGGGAACTGGGGGATTACTGTGATGAAATATATTTTCTCCGTTATTATACTTCTCTTTGAATTTCTAGTACTGTCTGTTGTCCGAGACGTTACTAGGCTAGAAGGAGGTTTGATCTGATTCAGTGGCTCCTATGAGTATTTCTTTCCCTGTGAGTTTAGGGAGAATGGCTTGGTTTTTCTAGGGAGAAGAGTAGAGAGAAAAGTCTGGGAAAATACCAGGAGATGCTAGCATTCAAGTGTCTCTGTTTATGTGCTCAGTCAAAGGTGTGTGGTTTTGTAGCATGAAGGAAAGAGGTAGACATCCTCGTATTCTACCTGTTAAATGTGTGTGTTCTGCTTGTTGGATGGAAAAAAAAGGTAGAAACACACAACTGTTCTATGAAGACAATCCCCCATAGCTGCACTAGCAGGGAAGAAATGACATTTAAATGAAAAAGGACTTAAGGATTAAATACAAGTAGAGGCTTGGGAATTCATAAGAGGTTTAGGTGGGAAGATGAAACTAAGAATATGATTGAGAATCAGTTTCCTGCTGTCCTCCTACCGTTTGTACTACTGAGACATTTTAATTTATAGTTTGCTAAAAAAAGTAGGCCCACAATACTCACTAGAGTAAAATCTATCTTGAGGTTATCATAGGGTCTTCAAAACAGACCTCTGTGACTCTTGCACTAACATCAAGGAAGCTGGGGCTGTGTGTCCTATGACCACTCCTCCAGCTGGTTTTGATGTATCACTGTGGAGCTGAAGATTTTGTTTCCTTTTATGAACTGGCATTGCTAAGTCACTCTGTTCCTTGTATGTAGTGAGTCAGTTGCAAACCCAACAAGGAATCCCCCATTTCTGAGGATTAGCATCTTGGCCTTCTGCCTTCTATCACATGCAATATTTTCCCAAAGGACTTCCCTGCTACTCCACTGGTGTTTTTAGGAATAGCTATAGCTCTCTTCTTCTTTCTGAAAATTGCCTACCCAGCCTCAGAGGGTTGCCATTACATCACTAGGGTCTCTGGTGGTCCTCTTCTCTCACACAGGAGCATCTCTTCTTTTAACAGTAAGAATCTTCCATCTTTCAATGGAGAAGAGGGAAATTCTCAAAGCATTACATTTCTGTGAGAGGTACATTGGTAGATTCTTCAGTTCTGTCTAATTTCTTATGAACATCTTCAACCCTGGGGTTTGAAGATAATCTCATAATAATGACATAATAATTATCATAATAATAATAGATGATTTCAGGAACCCTCATACTTTGATCTTAACATTTGAAAGTAATAACTATGTGTATTCTTTTTAAAAGTTAATGGAACAGAAATCTTTCCTGGTAAATATCATTACTGGTTGATTTGGACTCCCTTTCCCTAACTCTGTGGAACCACAGAACCACAGGATGGTTGAGGTAGGTTGTTATGGACCACTAGGTGTTCAACCAGTTCAACCTCCCTGCTCAAGCAGGGCAGCTTTAATCAGTTTGTCCAGGATAATGTCTGTTTGGAGCAGAGACTTCGCAACCTCTCTGTGCAATCTGTAGACATCTTCACATATAAAAATGTTTCCTGACCTTTGGAAAGAACCTTCTGTGCATGTTGCCTCTTGTTCTGCCACTGTGCACTTTCACAAGAAAGAGCCTGTCTTCTTTACATGCTCCATTCAGATACTTATGCATATTGATAGTTCCCTGTGAATCTTCTCTTCCCCAGGCTGAGCAGTCCCAGTTAGCAGTCTTGCATGTGTTCTGCAGCTTTATTTTTCTATGTATTAAATATTACTAACATTTTCAGCAGGACAACTTATTTACCAAAAACCATGGATGCAACTGCACAGAAAATATGTTCACAAAAGTATATTAATCAGCATAAATAGATTTGATTGGCTTGACTTTCTTTTGAAAAGGTCAGAAAATCTCACTTTGGCATTTATGGAATAAAACATTTCATAGATTTTCAAATAGAATTTGGAAAGAAATTTTAAAAAAGAAAGCTTCATATTGTTTCTTCTGAACAATATTTTTTCATATTTTCATTTAAGCTCCACAAAAATTGATAATTTTTATTAATTTTCTTTTTAAAAAAATACAGATATATGCAGCATCATTATGCACTATGCTTAAGTTTTGTGATAATGCATTGCCAGAACATGCAACTTGTCAGTTATATAATTGTTTTCTTCATACATCTGTTTTCTTACTTTTGTTCCCTATTTGCCACTGACTGAAGTTGTTTCTTATCTTTGAAGACCTTAATGATCTCTTGCTTGTTTTTCAGTATTTTGCAGCATTAAGTATATTAATAAGATAAGAAGTTTTTATATTGCAATCCTAGTGACTCTGAGAGATGCTGTCTTTTCTTAATTCCTCCCTGTGTCCCAGTTCCCCCTTTCTCTTTAGCTATGGAAGGAAACATTACCTGCTCCATTTTTTTTACCAGGTAATGAAAACACAATAAACTTGCTAGTTAGGTAATCTATCCATGTCAATACTGAAATAGCTGTATATAAGTACAGCTATTTCTTACATTTTTATCAGTAAGATTTACCCTTTTTGCCTGAAGAATTGTATTAATGCTAACTATAGCAACTCTGATAGATTTATTTGGACTGATTGTTACCTATGTATTTTTATTCATTAAATTTAACAGAAAAGGTCATTCTTTATTGATATTTCTGCTGCTCATAGATAAGACTCCAAAAGTCTTTTAGGGCCTCATCAATCACAAATCAACAGTTTTGTGAAACTGATTCATGACCTGTTGCATCCTACAGAGGTACTTGGATTACTGTTGCCAGCAACCATAATTACTCTGTGTGTATAGACAGATAGGTAAATAGACATAGATAGATATGTATGTGTATATAATATATATGGCAAATACTTAATCAATTTATGAAACAGATACACTCACTTGACAGCTAAATTTTTTATAAAAATGTCATTAGCATCCTCTCTTATTGCAGGTTTAGTAACAAAATCTTTCCAATTTAATTGAACAACAATGTAATTTCCTGATCAGGTTGCCTTTATATTTACAGTATTCAGACATAGCTATAGCTAGATATGGTAGGCAGCTAAAGAAATGCACTTAAAATGTGCATTTCACAAAATACCCCTCACAGTTTTGGGGTTATGCAATAGATGTAGTACTAGTCCTTTTTTTCCTGCTTTTTATGCCTGTGCTTGATTCTGTCTAAACACAACTGACTCTCACAAAGCAAAAAGTACTGTTGAATGATCTGGTTAAATCCAACCTTATTTAACATCTGATGTTTTAAGACACACATCTTAAGCATAATTGAAGAAAAACCAGATCTTCTCAATTGTTGAATTTACACTTACTTCAGTGTGCTTTAATTAAGTCCCTTCTTCATGATGACTTCTCTCTGATACACTTTTTATGCCTTTACTGCAGATACTACAGAGTAGTTTTGTCTTAAAAATACTAAATTCCTTTAAATTGAGACCTATAAGACAGCTGTACAGATTTTATTAAATATTTAAATTTCAGAGGCTGGATAAGAGTCTCTTTCCAATAAAAACCAAAGATTTTCAAAACATTTTACTTTTTATTTAGTAGAACATGTTGTTGAATTTGAACAAATTTTAAGTTTCATAACATCTTTATAGTAGGGAATATAGGAAGGAAAGGATGAGAACTTGTGGCATTGATAACAGCTGTAGCTTAGCTCATGGAATAATTGATTTAAAAATATATCCTTAAAGCAATATCCCTAAAATTAAATGCTTTCAGCAACTGAACAGATTTCACATTTGCAAACACTGAATGATGCATACTAAGCACCACTTTGAAAAGTCAGTTGTTGTTTTAAGTCTAAGTAACACAACAATAAATGAGAAGCACAACACAAAATCTTCTCAGATAGATTGTTGGATGTGTGTATCAAGCAAACAGTGAATTCAAGTCTTTCCTGTAAAGTTAGCACTATGATTGCACAGATCCATTTATGCATCATTTTCTTTGCATCATTTTGTCTATTTTCTAGATAACAGACAGTAAAAGAAAAAACTTGTACTGTTTAAAACCTGCTTCTTCCCTAAGCTTTACTTTTTATGCATTTTGCCCTGTGAATTAGGTTAGCTGACATCAGGTTTGGATTTAGTTTGTTGAAGTAGATGCATTCTGAACCCCAAAATATCTGTCACTAGTTAGCAAACATAGTTTACGCTTGACTTTCAGGAAGTGTTTCTTGCGAGCGGGCTGTCACATCTTTTGTTATATGGCTTGGAAAAGTGTTTATACTCCTCCACGGCTTTAAAAAGCACCAAGTTCATTTAAATAATTGTACAGTCATTTAGTTAATGTGTTCTTTTTTAAACTTGCCTAACCATGGTGAATGTAGTTTTGATGGCAAAAGAACCCCTTTTATGTAACAGCATTTTTCTTCTCCCTCCTCCACCCCCACCTTGCAAAATAAATGCAACACAATTATTGTACTGCTGAGAAATTAGCTCATTTGCAAATGCCACCTTGGAATACAAGAAGAAAGGCATTTATTGAAGCCCTAATAAAGGTACCATGTTAGAATAATTTTATGCTGACGGGCCTACAATCGCTCAATATTTTAAGAGCTGTCATCACACCAGCATGAGCTGCATGCAAAAGTACAAATTTATGCTGTGACATCATGGCACTAAAAGTATAATTGGAATAAAATTACAATGCTTCACTCTAACATTCAGCAGCAAGACAGAGCACTTCAGATGCCCACCCTGGGCTGATCCTTTGCTATGCACCACTGTGCCTTGTATTCTGTTAACACATGATGTATTATGACACAGATTTCTGAAGAGTTCAATGTGTCCTTCAGGTATTTCCAGAGTGCGCTTTCAGTGGGTACTCAATGACCTGTGTTGTTAATGCACAGTACACTGCACACCAGCAGAAAGCTGGAAGAATATTAAATCAGAAAAAGCCACCATTTTAACTCTTTAGATATGGATAATTAAGCAAGCAGTCACTACACAATGTCTGAGGACCTAATACTATCATTTTTTAGTGAGTTAATAAATTCTAGTCATGGCCTGTGGTTAAATGCTAAGCTTTAACAAATGAGCACATCTGCATAAGAACTGTGACTTTAAAATTCAACCTTTTGACTTTTACCACATCTTCATTCATTGTTGTAACTAGGAAAAAAAAAAAAGACAATAGATGTCAGTGAGGTATAGGAAAGTGCAATGAATTATGTGTCATGTTTAGACATAATATTCTGCTCATAATCTAGCATTTTCCACCTAAGCTACAAGCTTTTTCAGCACATTCAGACATACTTTTCCACCACAGTGGAATCAGAGGTGCTGATTCTGATTTTTCTTGGATTGCTTTACATCGCAACCTTCTAGAGTCAATGAGACAAGAACTGTATCTGTGTGATTAAACCTACTTAACCAGATCCTGATTTTATTAAAATGACTTGACAAAAAGAAGTAACACTCTCGAAGGTCTTTCATTTGTGCTGTTGTAAAACTAATACAAGTGAAATTAAGGTATGGCTAGTCTGGGGGAGCTGGTGACCTTCAGAAATAGGAAAACTGTGGGATGCTATTTTTCAATAGCAATTTAGATTGGATTACTATGGCTACAGTCATGGTTATTGGTGAAAAAAGTTTCCCATAGCACTTTATATACCTTGTTTAATATACCTAATTTTGTTTTTAATAGATCTGAAATGAGATTGTCTCTCTTGTTAATTCTCTCATTAATGAAAAACAGATTTATTGCTGAACTTAAAATTGCAATGAGAGAATCTTGGTAGGGGGCTGGTAGTACTGGGGACTCTGAAACTCAAGGTGTTAAGGCAGAGCACTATGGACTGATCCTCAGACAAAGCTGGGCCAGACTGTCAGCTCAGCCGGGAGCCTCTGTCACCTGCCTGGGGCCTGCTCTGCTCCCAGCCCTGGTGGCTGATCTCAAAGGCAGCCCAGCTGCTGTGCCTCCTGGAACAAGACCGCAGTGCCAGCGGCTTCTTGGCCTCTGGAGGGAGAAGGAAGGGAAGAGGGCTGTGCCCACTGTTCCAGAACATAAGGCATTTAACACTATAAACCCTCACTTTGTTATAGTTAGACCAGCAGAGCTATAACATGTCCTTTGACTATTACTCAATGCTACGCATATTTTCTGAAATCAGACACAAGCCGTGTCTGTGAATTTGTGGCATTCAGTGTGCCTAGTCACCAAGAAAATTGCCAAATACTTATTTTTGTAATCAGATTAGTCATAGTGAATTCAAGACTCGTGAAAATTCAGCTATTTATTTATATATTTGTCATATAAACTGAATCAAATATAAATAAACAAATAAGATCCATGAGAAATTTAATAACCCAATAGGAATGTTTTATTTTACCTGAAATATATCAAGGTCTTTCATTTCTGCAATTTTAATGCTTCTAAAAATAAATCTAATCTGACTTTGAAAAATGGTTTCAAATTTAAGAAGTGAAAATGTTTTGCCTTGAAAATATAATAATGGTGAGCTAAAACACAGTACCTTCAGGGGTTTTTTTCTTTGCTTTTTTTTCAGAAGCTACTTAAACTCTGACCAAAATTCAATATAAATTCTGTTTGTCTAAAAGATCAATGCAAATTACAGCTGATTTCTCCTACTCAATAAAGAATAACTGGATACATGCAAAAATTATATCCAAGAAAACTGTTGTGTGTGGTGTGACCAAGAAGGAAATGTGCAGATTTCCTAGAATGAATTTTTGCCTCCCCATCACCTCCTGCACCAGTGGGCATGGGCAGACATTTCACTTTCCCACTGCCTTGGAAGGTAAAGTCCTCTCAGACTGACATGGGCAATCCTGATCTCTAGAGACATGATCAAGCCGCTCTGCTTATTCCATAAAAACTGGCAGTTGCTGTGTATCTCAGGAAGGGAGACACAGTAACAGTGGGAATCACAAACTTCTTGATCTTCCCCCAATGTGTTTTGCTGTCATCTGTCCCAGGTGTGCAGAACACTCTCTGACACATCTGCTCCACAGCTGCAGCTTCTCCCAGCCCTTTGCACAGAGCTATAAGTGAACCTCTGAGTGGCATCAGGAAAGAAAGGCAGAGAAGAAGGACATCTGATTCACAGCAATGGTTTCTACAGCTGGTTTTCCTAGAAATGACATGAACTGAGAAAGACATTTGGAAGTAAAGTGATTGTGGATATATATTTTTTAATGGGCTCAGTATATACATGATTCTCATACTTAATATAATCCTAATTTTAAATTACTTGCTGCTCTCAAATGAGTATATGCTGAAGTCTCCTCTTTGGACAACATCCAGGGGACACAGAAATGGGAAGCTCTCCCAGATTTGGGAAACTGGCAAACACAAGAAACTGGCAAACACAACGATGTAGCCTTTACAATATCCCCTATTTTATGTGGTTTTGCTTTATTCTCTTAATTTTATTTCAATCCAAACACCGTATGTTCATAAATTTTGTAGTAAATATCCAGTATGCCTGGATATTTATTACAGAAGAAAACAAGCTGAATGAAATCAAGATTATTTTTAAGACAAGTAAAAAGATAAACACTGGAAAAGTGAGCAAATTTTTAATACCTTTAGTCTAAATCTTGATCTCTCTTGGCACTCTTTTGTCACTCAGAAATTCTGTGGAAATAAGTAGTAACTAGTACTAGTTCTGCAGATTTGTGATCTCTGTAAGTGGGATTTGAAACATGGATGAAAGGTGTTCCTTCCAGGAGGATTTGCCACAACAGTTGTCTCTGTTTTGTAGCGTTCCCTCACAATTTCTGCAGTCACAGTTCTGTCTTTCTGTCCCTGCAATGCCAATTCTCACATACAGGGAATCTCATAAACCACAACTCTGCAGCAAGTGTGCCTTACAGGTATTGAAAAATAAGAAAAGTAATTGTGAAACTGTCGTGGTTTGACTTTGGCACGATGCTAGGGCTTCTATGAAAGATATATTTTTAAAATGGTTACTGTGAGATGTGACCCGGAAACAGAATAAAGCAGGCTCCTACTTGGGATGGAGGGAAAAAGACAACACTTTATTAATTACAATATCTAAAAAGGAACACACACACAAAGCTAAGAAATGAAAACTCTCTAAATACATTCCTCCTCCCCCTTCCATTTTCTCTAAAGAATGAAATAACAACTTAGATTTTCACCTAGTCACTATCTCTCAGGTAATTAACTTCCAGTCTATTACTACTCCTCAAATAATCAACTTTCAAATCTATCAGGGAGAGAGGAGTCCTCCCCTTGCACCATAGGCTTTTCCCGGAAACACAGTTGAAACTTCTTGTGCTTCTGTATCACTCATGGCACCGCTCAGAGAACATCGGCCCTCGTGACTTCTTCCCCGCCATGTCCAGTGCTTTTACCACTGCACATGGGCCAGGACTGCTTTTAGGGTGCTTTGTTTAAAGATGCTCCACCCAGTTTCAGAAGTAGCAGTGTTTCAACTTCAGGACACCAGTCCCCCCTAAATTTCACTCTTTGGGGCCGAGGGGCCTCGTGAACAGAGATTTTAAATCTTCTCTGAAGACAGGGCATTTCACACTCTTCTCACTCATCTCTGTCCCCGCCACTGCTTCGCCTCTTAACTTTGGGACACTACTCCCTCCTAAATTTCACCCCTTGGGGCTGAGGGGCCTCATGAACAGACATCTTCCTCTCCATGGAGACAGAGGGCATCTCACACTTTCCTTAGCTGTCTCTGTTTTCACTACTGTTTTATTTCTTAACTTTGGGACACCAGTCCCCCCTAAATTTCACTCTCTGAGGCCGAGGGGCCTCATGAACAGATATCTTCCTCTCCATGGATACAGAGGGCATCCTACACCCTCCTCAGCCGTCTTGTTCACACCACTGCTTCACTCTTGACTCCAAGGCATTGCCTCCCCCTAAATACAGTCTCTGGGTCACAGGAAAAAACATGGGTCTGTCTATGGCCATACAAGAAAGAGTCCAGCCCAAGGCCACTCCATCATCTCTTCCCACCTAGGATTCTTCTCACCTCTTCCAGCTTTCCTCATGCTTGCCCCTCCCCACAGGCCACATGGCCTCCCCCACCCAGACGCAGCTGGGCAGGGGGAGGTCAGACTCCACTCACTGGCTGGATCAAAAGAGGAAGTTTCTTTCAGAATGCTCTGCTTTTAACTCTAGTGTGTTCTCAGAGGCGTATCTAAATTTCTAGTGGCCACACTAGGTGCTTATTTCAAATCTGGCCACTGACTGGTTTGACCTCAACTTTTTCAGAAACTCACTTCCGGGCCAAAGCACGACAGAAACCATAAAATAATTTATTTTTCTAAACTGACTGAACCTCATTTTGTACCTTTATTTTTAATGAAAGCAGATGTATTGCCACCAGAAAAAAATCCTGTTGGAACAAAATGTTTGCCTTTTTCGTGATTCTCTTGCCAGAAGGTTGTTAATTGGAAGGTGGTAGCACTTCCACCTTTTATGGGAGTAAAACATTTAGGGTAAATGCCCTGAGGCCACTTTGCAGAAGGGCTCTCTGCAGTAGCAAGGCTCTTGGAAAAGGCCCTGTAACTCCAAAAATCAGATGTCAATCAGCACAAAAGACCTGTGATTTCTGTGAATAATAGCTGCTATAAAATCAGGGAAAGCTGCCATTCTAAAATTTAAAATAATAATTTCCATTAACTTGAAAAAAAATAGATTCATAATTGCCATTAATTTGAAATTTAAATTAAAATATTAATCTATTTACTTAAAAATGTGCTTGACTCAGTAAGCTCTTTTGCAAGTGATTTTTTATATATATATATTTTGCCAAAAAGAGTATAATCTGCCCTTCTCTGCTTCATGTTACAAAGTCTCCATTATAAAGAATGGAAATTGAAAGAATATTGAAATCTGTCTAGAATCATGCCTTTAATGCTTTCTTCCCATTTGTAGTAATGAATTTGAAGACTTCACCACAGTCTGATCAGAGGAGAAGCAATATTGGACTTGTTGCTCACCAACATGAAAGAACAAGACTGGTGGTAGCCTCAGCTTCAGTGATTGCATACTGATGAACTCATAGTCTTGAGGGAAATGGGCTAGGGGAGGAGGACAGACAGAATGCTAAATTGTAGGGGAGACAACTTCCATTTTTTAAAATAAATTATTGGACAGGACACCCTTAACCCAGGAACCTGCCTTCAGGAACATAGGAAATGAATGAATGGATCTGTGAGCTCTTTAAGGACATTCTTCTTTAAGCATGAGACATCTTGATTCCTACATGAGAGAAATTGAGCAAGGAGACCAGCATGGATCAGTAAGGACCTCCTAGACCAATGAAAGTTTAAGAAGGAAATGCACAGGCAACGCAGTGGAACCAATTAAATCTACCCTGGAAAGAATATAGGGACAGTACCTGAATAAGGGGATTAGGAAATTGTGATGATGATCAGAAAATGTTGATGATAATAATAATAATAATAATAATAATGAATAACAACAGCAACAATACAATAATAATGAAGTTTTGTGGGTGATTGCCAAAGGCCTCCTGAGCACGATGTAGAAGTGGATGAGGCCTTTGACATGGAGGCCTATATTGAATTAAATCTGGCCAACAGTGTCGAGAACAGTAAGAAGGGCTTTTTTGCATACATTAGTAACTGAAGGGAAAGAAATAATGTTGTGAGACTGCTACCAAATGGTGGGGGAACCCTAGTAACAGAGAAAGCAAATAAGGCAAGACTTACTTGGACACTTTCGTGGCATTGGTCTCCACTGACAAGACCAGCCTTCAGGAATCTCTGACACAGGAGACCATAGTAAGGGAATGTTATAAAGAAAGACTTTCACTTCTTCATGGAGGATTGGGTTACAGAACACCCAATCAAGACAAACTCGGCATTCACCAGTCCATGGGCCCTGATGGGATGCATACATAAGTGCTGAGAGAGCTGGCAGACACCATGGCCAGGCTGCTCATGATCATCTTTGAATCAGAAAAGTTGCCTGAAGGCTGGAAGAAAGCAAAATGTCACCCTTCTCTTCTAAAAGGGCAAGAAAGAGGGTCCAGGCAAATACCAGCTGGTCAGCCTCACCCCAATCCCTGGAAGGTGATAGAATGCCTCGTTCTGGAGGTCGTTTCTATCCCCATGGAAGACAAGAAGATGATCAGTAGTAGTGGATTAATTAGTGGTAAATCATGCTTGACAAATCACCTTCTATGACTAAACTATTGCCTATTTGAGCTGTAAAACCAAGAGCCAAAAAAACTAGGTGATAAAATGTGGTTACCTCTAATGAAGATACCTGCAGGCACATGACACTCCAGAATACACACCGAAAATGTGCCAAAGATGTACACGTGACATAGGACAAATGCAGTTTTAGAAGTTTAGCAAATTAGCATATTTTACAAGAATCCCCAATTAGAAACACAGGTGATGGGGTAATTCTCCCTCTTCCTTCAACCCTCTTCTGAAGCCCCCTTCCTCATTAGCTATTTATGGAGAAAGTGTCTTGGGAAGGTGGCTTGACCTTCTGTTTCAGAAGAAGCAGGATTAGGATAAGACCTCAGGAATATGGGTTTTTTCTTTCTGTCTAGCAAAGTAGGAAAAATACTAGTCATTAATTTATATAGTTAAACAATACTAAGCTACAGAGCTACAAATGTATATGAAGAATATATAAAAGCAAAAATCAGTTTGGCATGAAAACTGTCACCTGGATGGACAAAGGAAGAGGAACGGACATTGTTTACATAGACTTCAGCAGGGCTTTTGCCACTGTTACTCACAAAATCATCTTAGACACCCTCATATGTGGGAGAAGTGGTAAATACCCCAAAGAAATGTGCAGCCCTTCAGATGGACCTTGACTGGGTGGAGAGATGGGCAGAGAGGAACATTCTGAAACTGAACAAGACCAAATGCATGGTCATGCACTGGCAGGAAGAACCTCAGCCACCAGCACAGCAGGAAAAACAGCTCTATGGAGAAGGACCTGGGGGTCCTGGTGGACAACAAGCTGTCCCTGAGCCTGCAGTGTGCCCTGGTGGCCCAGAAGGACAGAGGTGTCCTGCGCACATTAGGAAGAGCACTGGTCAAGGGGGTGATTCTGCCCTTCTACTCTGCTCTGTCCTGCCCAGGTGAGGCCATGTGTGGTGTATTGTGTCCATTTCTGGGCCCTTCAGGACAAGAGAGACATGGAGGCCTAGGAGCAGGTCTAGATGAGGATGACAAAGATGATTAAGGAACTGGAGAATTTATCTTATGAAGAAAGTATGAGAAAGCTGGACCTGTTCAGCCTTGAGAGAAGATGACTGAGAAGGCACCTGCTCAATGACTGTGAGAATCTGAAGGGAGGGTGTCAAGAAGGTGGAGCCAGGCTCTGCTCAATGGTGCCAAGCAATAGGACAAGAGGCAATAGGCAAAAAATTATGCACATAAAGCTTCCTTTGAACATAAGGAATAGCTTCTTTACTGTGTGGGTGACTGTGCACAGCTTGCCCAGAGAGGTTTTGGTCTTCTTCACTCGAGATATTCAAGAACTATCTGGATGCAATCGACATGTGCCATGTTCTCTGAGATGAGCCTGCTTCAGCAGAGAGGCTGGACCAGATGACTCATTATGGTGTCTTCCTACCTGACCAATTCTGTGATTCTGTTTTACAAGTATGTAGGCCAGAAAAAAAAAATTGAAGTAAATATACCTTCCCCTTGGAAAATAAGACAGAACAGCTGGTGAAAAGTCTAAGGGTGAAAAATAAGGTCTCAAAAAGATTTTTCAGCTTAATGTTTAATGATAAGCTCTCTATCAGACTATTTATCTACCCATGGTGACTGTCAGAGAAATGGAATATGCAGTCTGGCATATTTCTATCACTTCACCATTAGAATATTTCTTCTCAGTTATGTTTGAGAACTATCATACTGAGACCTACCTGGTATAGCAATCACTTTAGCATTGCATATATATTTTCCTCTGTGCTTGCCTTAATTATCGTATTGTATTTGTACATACAGTTAAGTTACTGACAATGAGGACTCTGTCATATTTGGAAGTGGGTGCATAGGAATGCTCTATATAAGAAGCAAATACAAACCATCAGAGTTTTGGAGAGTGGAGAGAGCATTTGGCAAGAGTATTGCATCTGGTTCAAACTCAGAACATAAGGAGATGACTGAAATATTTATACAAGAACCACCAAAGCACTGCTCTGAGTCCCAAGTCCTGACCTAGCTCCGACACTACCCTAGGAGCTGTTCTGAAGCCTTCTCTCACCTACTAAAAGTTCAGTCAGCCCTAGTGTTCCTTGCAATTATTGTGCTTTGTGAGATTACATCACTGAATTTCTGGTCTGACCATGACCTTTGTAAGTATTCCTTTGCATTCACACACATATGACTGGTTCTATAGATGTTTCTTCACACATCTGCTCTACTATTTGAAATACTACATCTCTATATTTGCTATTGACTAACAAAAAATTCTTCTCTTTTAGATCTAAATGTCATCTGTAGTAAATGACATGTGATCCTGGCATGCTTTAACTTTATTAAATTTGGAAAAAAGAAAAAGGAAAGTAGTCACAAGTTCTTGCAGTCAAGTCCCCAGTTAGTCTGAGAAACAATGTGGAGAGCTGGAACAGAAACTCCTTCTACATCCTTCTTCTGGTATCAGACAGGCCAGCGTAAAAGATCATACTGCAGTAAAGTTCCTATCTGGTAGTCCTGTAGTAGAGACACAAGCTGTTACAGACAGAAATACAAATTGCCTTCAATGGAAGTTTGCCTGAATAAGGACTGCAGGAGCTTTGTTTATGAAGGACTGAAAGAGTCTGCAGGAATTTCATCAATCATATTACATTCAATGCATGCTGGTACTTGTCCCTGCTCGCTTTATATGGGCAAAACTTGTCAATGGCTCTTAAGGAGTTATTGTTGAGGAGCAGTTAAGAGGAAATGATACTTGAACTTAGTGCTTAACAAGAAAAATGAAATTTGTTTGATTTCAGACTTAAGATGACCTGCCTTTTTTTCCCTCTTCCTTTTTGGTATCTCCCTGATTTAAAAAATAGCGCTTTTTTATACTGTGTTGATCCCCCACTATAATTAACACAAATATATGAAAATATCATTGTGAGATCTGAAAAACTGCTGCTTCTTTTATCCATAATTAAACATTCTATTTCTTTAAATTTTAACCATTCATCCAAAATCATATGTTATATAAAAAACTATGCATACAGTTAATAGTTTAATACATATTTATTATGTTTTCTAAAACTCCTTTTGCAAATACAAAAGCGAAGTTTGTGAACTTAAAGAGATGTTGAAGAAAAACATTAAGTCATGCCAGCCAAAGGCAAAGTGCAACAAACATTGTAGATCACTGCTGTGCTTGAGTCTCCTATCCAGCTGCAAAACAGACAACCCAGTTACCCAGGCTTCGAAGTATTTAAGATTTTGTGTTACAGGCAGACTTGAGTCTTAACAATGTTTTTGTTTCCATTTTAAACAGAAGCACTAGATTGGTTGACTAAGAGCTCTTTTTAGTTCTAAAAATTATGCCAGGCATTAATTTTTTGCTGTAGGATCTCCTTTCTGTAAAGAGTAATTAAGGATGGAAATCTCTGTTATTAAACCTCAAGGAGTGAAATCTTGAGTTTCTGGCACCAAAATCAATAACAACTTAAAATGTTGGAATGCCTTTACAGAAATACAAAAAAATGTAGTTTGCCCCCAGAACATAATCTTAAAAAAAATCACCAAAAAACAACAACAACAGCAACCAGCCAACCAACCAACCAACCACCCCAAAAAAAACCCCTAAACCAAAAAAACCCTAAAGCACACAAACAGCAAAGAAACAGCAACAAAATAAAGTGCATCAGCCACAATGTAATTTTTACTTTAATTAACTTCATGGATTCCAATCATCAATGGTATTACACTGCCCATGAAATCCCACTGACCCAGTGGGAGAAGTCTGTGCAATTTATGCCACAAAATATTTTTTTGGCTCACAGGTACAATGGTTAGTAGAATGCTGAGATGCAGTCTTTTTGTTTCATTGGCTGGTTGTTTTTTTTTTCTGAGCAGCTGACCTGTGAGAATAGGAGGGATAAAATTTTTAGGAGGCAGAGTACCTTTTCTTATAAACCATTATGAGAACTCTGTCTGGGCTTGGGGTCACCAGTCACTGTCTGAGAACATTTCTTTCCTTAGGTTATGTGTCCATGAAAAAGCCCACAACTTTCAGCTAAAGAAATTCTTAATTATTACTGATTAGCTCATGAGTCTCAGACATATTCCAAAAGCTAGTGCGTCTTGATTTTCTCTGACTCAATTTTTAGTTCTGTGAGTATTATTTTACTGTCCTCAAATTGTTTCCATTTTAGAATTTTTTTTTTTCTGGATGCTGATATGTACTATTGCCCTTAAGCCAGGCACTATTTAGTCATTATAATTTCCCCTTTAAATGTATGTACAGATAAAAGAATGTTACTTGGGCATATAGTGCTATTAATGCATTTTTTTTTAAGTCTTGAGGAAAGAAAAGATGTTTAATTCCCTGCCTCTGTTGCACTCTCAAAGATACCAGCTCATTTTTGTTGCGCTTTGAATGTAGAATTTAATTAAGAGCACAAATCTACTCCTTTTTTCAGTCTCATAAAGAATCTGCCTTCTATTTAAGTGAATCTAGGAGTTCTTTTCCCCTCACTATGTGTAATTGGTCTTATTTCAAGCAAAATTATACTGATAATGATTTCATGCCTGTTGTTTCTGTCGGGTGTGTTGGACACTACATGTATAATGATTGAGCTGAGTTTCAGACACACAGGGATTTTGGCCTGATGAACTCCAAGCCATAACACACTGTTTTGGTGAAGCAGTGTTGCAGCTCACAGTTGATTGAAGTCCACAAATGAATACAATATTCTTAGTAATACAGACCTGAATTCAGTCAAAATTATGCATTTTCTGCTCTGAATGACAGAGAATTTGCAGATTTTTCCTCCTTTGAAAGACGCTACTCCACATATGCATAAAAGGTCAGGCCAAATTTCTTAGTGCCACTTAGGAAGAAGGCCAATTTTATATGACAGTAAGAGATTAAGCTCAAGTGTTTACTTTTCAATCAATTCATATTGATTCAGAAAACACAGCTATTTAATTGCATATTCAGTCTTCCTGGCCATTTGTAGCAGCTACTTGTTATGCTATGTATATTGCCCTAAAGGGCTACGTTTTCAAAGCAGCATGCCCAAATCACCATTAGGAGTAACTGGATCTGATTATTAATGTGTAACCTTCCATGCACCTGCTTTTGAGAAAAGTTTTACCTAAAACACATAGGTCTGAAATGTTACATCTCTGGCTGGCTTCTAGAGCAGCTGGTGAAATGTTTGAGGCTGTGGTCCTGACTCACACTGGTGCAGCCTAAGCTCATTGACTGCCTCCTTCCTGCTGCATAACTCAGTGACTGAACAGCCACACAGGGCTTTAGCAGAAGCCAGTTTAATGTGAATGGGACTTTTGTGGACCATTTTGTTCTTTCTCTGGAGAAAATGCCAGCATGGTTGAGATCTAGAAACTTGCTGTTCCATTGTAATAGGATATACATTTAAAGTAGAGCTCTGTGAACTAAAGGATACTCACGTTGGCATAATTTTCTGTAATCCAGTGGAAAATCTGCAAACTCTGCCTGAATGGCTGGGCCTGAAGGGCTTAGAGGCGGGATGCAGGCTGAAAAAGAACATCGTGTGTTTAATGTGGATATTTTGTTGCTACTACACCACTAGCAGTAAAACATTACAAATAAATCCTATTATATTTCCTTCCATTCTAACATATTATGTCCACAGTTGTGATTTCAGACAGATGTTGTTTCCAAAGTTTGGATTTAAAAAACATTTCTTGAAGGACACCTATCTCAGTGCTGATGGTTTGGTTGGTTGCTTTTTTGGTTTGTCACATTTGTTTTTTTGTTTGCTTGTTGGTTTTATTTAATTTATCATATATTAAAAGGTGGATTTCCAGTTACAGTTTAGCTCTTGAAAAACTGCTTGGCTTCTCTTTGGATTCAGCATCTAAATCTGAATTTTTAATAAGATTTTTTTTCTCCTTTTTTTCCTTTGCTAAAATGCTTTTCTTAAATAAAAAAGTAAAGGAAAGAGGTAAGTATCTGGAACGTAATTGAAGTCAGACATGCTCAGAGATTTCAAAAATATTTGTAAATTAGTGGAATTAGGCTTCTATCCTTCTAAATCAGACTTATCTTCCAGACCAGACTTCAGGTGCAGAAGTTCCACTTGGTCCAAGATGGACCATGTTGTCTGCAGTGTTATACCTTCATGATTTGGATTTTGACAATGCCCATATCCATCAACAACTTGAAAAGGGTCTAAGTTCTAAGCCTCAGTGGAAAAGAATGTCCAATGTGCCAGTACTGTGAGTGATGTCCATGGCAAATGCTTCACAAAAATAGAAAAAAAACCAAAGAAAAAGTAAACAGAAAAAATGAGGCACAGGAGATTTCCAGCCAATTTGACATTGAGAGGAACCAAAGAATATTTTACCTGACTGTTAAAATATCATAACTGAAAGAAAGTGTGGCTGTAAATAAGTTTGCTGAAGATTATACATTGAAATATTTTTCAGATTTCAGGAAAAAAACAACAGTGTGATCAAGTCTTTCCACATCTTTACCAGCTTATTTTTAAGGTATATATTAGGAAGAGGAAGTGAAAATTATGAAAAGCATTTTAGTTTTTATTTTTTTTTACTCTTGCATTTGATTATAGATATAATCTCCTTGTGGATAAACTTGTGGTGAATTAATTTAGGGCAATTCATTATTTACTACATCTGCAAAGTGTGATGGTTAATTTCTGCATTGGCTATGTGCTATTTGCTGTTTTGTATGCTGTTTGCAGAGCAGACAACTGACATTCTACGATGTGTTGAGGTAAAAATGGACACAGAATCTGCTTTTCAGTTTTTTCCCCCAGAATATTTTACTCCTGTGCAAAGAGTAAGTTGAAATAAAAGTTCTGCACAAAAAAAATTGTCTGCATGTCTTGTTTCTGCTTTTAAAAACCCATGTCCTTTGCTGACTGCAGGAGTAGTCTGGCATTTGGAAACTTTGTTTGCCCCTTGGTGCTTAATAACTCAAATCTTACTTGTACAGGTAACCAATTGGAAAAAAATATACCTGTTTAAACATACGCAGATGCTGTTAGGTGATGAAAACTTCGTGCTTAGGTGATTTTATATGACTAAGGGCTCATTTAATTTTTGCCCACTTTCATTAAATCACAAAAAGACAAAACTGAAGTGTGTGTAAATTTTATATGACAGTAAGAGATTAAGGGGGGGTGGTGTGTGTAAAGGAGAGGTGTGGTGTTTGTAAAGGAGAGGAATATGACTAGTTAAGCTTGCAAATAGAAGATATTTAATCTGACCTATTAGTTGCTATTATCCATACTGTTCTCAGTGTTACTGATATGTCCATACTTGTATGTGCTTCTATTACTTTGCAATAGTCCACTTAGTAAATAACTTAGGTTGGCTTGAAACAAGGTAAAATGCAGGCTAAAGAACTGGTAAAGAATGGTAAACTTCACTATTACAGTGAAGTTTTTGGTTCCAGTTTCATGTTAAAACTCAAGAAGACTAAAACCCGAAGTATCAGAAAAATTTAATTGTATGGCCTTTCAGACCTTGATCACCTTGATCCCTCTGTCTCCATAGTGCTATAAGTCTCTTCTTCTGTGCTGGGAGTTATGTCAAAGACAAAATTTTCTGAGTAGTGGATTTCTAGCACACAATGATGCAAAACCAGAAAAAAATGCATCAACTGCACTATCTTCAGATCCAAAAGTCTTCAGGTTTGCTCTCCATCCTATAAAATGTATAATATATTTGAATATGGCTCAGTATCTGTTAAGACAAAGTACACACATCTGTTTTTAAACTCTCATGCAAAGAATAGAGAGAAAATTATTTTAAAAAATGCATAATTTAGGAAAAAGTAACTTTATGTTTCAAAAATCTAGTATTTAAAAATTTGTTGATTTTGGTTTTAATGAGCCTTTTACTTATCAATGTTTCCACTTAAGGGTCCATAACAACACAGGTGTGTGCATTTGCCACAACTACTTTTTAACAGACTAATTGCTGATTGCCTCTTATTGATTATAGGCTATTAAAAAATCCATGAATTGTTTTCCTTTCTGTTGAGTTATGAAGTGGGTCAATCTGAAGCTAGAATTTTTTTAAAGCTGAAATATGTCCAGGCATATACACTTCCGCTCAGAGAGTCCCTTTGCACTCTGGACCTTTCCACTACATTTGTTGTTTAGTAAAATTTTGTCATATTTATTGAAAATATGCTGATGAAACAGTGATATACTGTTTGTATTGAGGGAAAGAGAAGCTGAAAACCTATGTGGAAGGTGTCCCTGTACAGGTGATTTGTTAGAATCACAGAAATATCACCATCATAGAGAGAATAAATCTATGAATATGACAGTATACAGTGGGTAACAGGAATTTCAGGGAGTGTTTTTTCTGTTAGACGTCTCTTGAATAACTAAATAGAAGATTTAGGTCAGTAGCACACCGTGGTAGACTGAAAGGAATTGATAGCATTAAATCTTAAAAAAGCAACAGCATCTTCCTTCTCATTGAAGATTTTTTTGGGGAAAACCCTGCTTTAAAATACAATTTGAAATTACTTATAGAATCTCTGTATTTATACACATACACAGGTATTTTCTTTGTATATAATTATTACAGTTCTTCTGAAATGAGGAGCTGCTTTACTCCTGATTAAATATGTCTTAGAATAATTAATTAAAAATCTTTACTGTGTTTGAGTATTTCTTCTGAAGGTTTTCTGCATGATCAATTTTCAGAAGCCTTTGTTTAGTAAAAAGTGGAATTCCTGGAAAACTAGAAGAGATTTATTGAAAATTACTTCATATTTTAATGATCTTTTTGCAGGCATAAAAGTTGGACATAATATTTTTGACTTAAAAAAATCCCTTCAGTGTAAAAAAAAAAATTTTCTTAAGAGAAAATTTGAGAAAAAAATCTACTGAATGAGTCTTCTTGGTCCTTTGTTTGCTAGTTTGCTTTAATGTAAATGTCTGTGTAAACATCAGAAGTTCTCACTTAAAAAGCACTGCAATTGTGCTATGAAAACTTCATAATGTTAGTTCTGCAGCATAAATGATGTTGCCTCCTAACTAACTCACATCAGCCCAGTTCATACTTTATAGAACAGAACCAACTCTTGCACCATTAAATGTTAGAGATAAGACTTGCAATGGTGTCGTAACCACTACTTTACAAACAGGCAAACATTTTCCTAACAAATGTTTCTGAGTTTTTCCATACAGGACTCTCTATCTGACAATTCATATAGCAAATATTTTGCAGAATTCATAATAATATCTGTGCTTCACAGTGTTTGAAAAGATGTTTGAAAAGGGCATGACTGCGGACTAGAAAGGTCATTCTGTTTAAGACTTTTTTTCACCTTCATTTAGATGGAGGAAATATATGTATTTTTGTAAATAGGTGATTCTTGAAATCCTTTTTTCTTTCTTTGAATTTCATTTAAATTTTTGTTGCATTTACTTTGCTTGTACAGTAGGCAGCAGTGCCTAGCAAGTGTAATTATTGTGTATTTCTGGTTTACTTAAAATTTTGATTCAATCAGAATCCCTAAATCTGACAACCTATAATCAAACAAAGGGAGTACTCTAGTAGGTGGGGATTAACAGAAGGGAATTAAACTGTCATTTTGCAACAGCTTAGACCAATATGAAAGCCCATTTACGAGTCTCTCAGTAAATATCCCTTTTGTTTTGTCTAATTGCTAGTTTGAATGTATCAGACTCATCAATGGGATTAGGGTTAATAGATGTTTGGTCACGCATAACATGCAGAGGAGGAATCTGATACACACACGCACAAAAATTGCACTTAATGAGCTTAGCAAATGTTTGCCATATTTTTAATGAACCCTGGGGCTGTCATTTAGAAATGCTTAGCAACTGCTTTTCCATCCTTGAAAATAGAACAACTGAAGGACATTAACACTATGTACACCATAAATAATGTGAGCTATTTAAAGATACCAACTGGGAGGTGGGAATGATGACATTTTCTGTGCGGGAGCCAGTGATACTTAACACTTCATGTGTGTGCTAGATCTCTCACATCCCAGACGGGCATCTCTAGCTTCCTACAGGGAATGGGTGTGAGTGTTTGAAGGAGATCAAATGACTCCATGAGTTTTTTTTTGTTGTTTGTTAGTTTGTGGTTCGGGGTCTTTTTTCACCTTAAGTTAAACCTCTTTATGATACAGCTTGAAAATCATTCTCCCCTGAAAATTTTGTTTCACACGTCTCATCTTGTTGCCAAATACTTGCAGAGAAGATTTTTTAAAAAGTGTATAATTTGCATCAACTGCTTCTGTTTAAAGATACCAACTGGGAGGTGGGAATGATGACATTTTCTGTGCGGGAGCCAGTGATACTTAACACTTCATGTGTGTGCTAGATCTCTCACATCCCAGACGGGCATCTCTAGCTTCCTACAGGGAATGGGTGTGAGTGTTTGAAGGAGATCAAATAACTCCATGAGTTTTTTGTTGTTGTTTGTTAGTTTGTGGTTCGGGGTCTTTTTTCACCTTAAGTTAAACCTCTTTATGATACAGCTTGAAAATCATTCTCCCCTGAAAATTTTGTTTCACACGTCTCATCTTGTTGCCAAATACTTACAGAGAAGATTTTTTTAAAAAGTGTATTATTTGCATCAACTGCTTCTTAGTTTATAATTCAGTCTTTGCTATTAAGTAGAATGCTTGCCTAAACAAGTGATGTGGCAAAAGAATGGGCATACTCTGGGGAACTGATTGCACAGTAGATTTAATGATCCATTCATTAACCTCTGGGACCTATGCCTAAAACCAGTGCAGGCTGATTAATGGGGAATTATTCGAGCAAACCATGTGTCTTGTGGCGTAATTATTTTGACTGGACATAACAGAATCAGATTTTCCTTAGGGAAGGACTCGACTAGATGTAACAGTGCAAAAAGTGTCACTCATATGAATTATGTCTAGAAGAAATGAGTCCTTTGAAGACTTCAGTTGCCATAGAGGGAGTGAATCTAAGATCCTTTGTGTACCCTCAGAAATCTCTTGAAGCATCAGTTCTCAAGGTCTTGGACAGGGACAAGAAACTGAAAGCTGAACTGGCCTTTAAGTGCTTGTTGCTGCTATCAGCCGAAGCAGACCCTGCTGTGTCAAGTGGGTAATGCTTTTTAAAATTTGAATTGATGAAAAAAATCTGTATTATTAGTTTACAGATGTCACCAGACAAGACTGTGACTACTGAAAATTTGTGTTTCAGTAGTGCAGTTTAAGTTAAGGAAATAAGGAAGGGTTGCCTACAACTTCTGTTATACTAAAGTGAATGCTTCAGTGTAAAAACAGAGAGGGTTGAAAGAGAGGCAAAACCAGAAAGGCCTTCAAATATCTTTCGTCCAGTGATGTAAATCTGAACATAAATGGTGTTGAAATTCAATAATTATTCCTTTAATTTGCTTGACTGGTGTTTCCTACATGAGAAAGAGGGACTAAGCTCCTTTTCCCTCATTCTGCTTTTAGCTCCTACCTTAACCTTCTTGAAACTAGAGGGGGAAGTATGATGACTACTCTTATCTTAACTTTGACTTTCCAGGACACTCAAAATTTTAGAAACAATCCTTTCAGCTTTTCATTTATAGAGTATTTTATTCAGAAAACTAAATAACTCTGAAGTTCTCCACTGGTGTGCAGCGATGTTTTACTCTACTGTGCCATTAGTTCAAACTCACAATTTCCTGGAAATGTTTTTATATAATAGTGATTCTATGCCTCATACAAAATCTTTGGCCCTATTTCAAATGTCTGTGAGGAGGCCCTCACCATACAAAGCAAACTACCTCCGTGCTGTTTCATACATGTTTACATAAAGTAGATAATTGAGCTGCACAGGGGCTGCTTGAAAGCAGAATAAACTCTTGGAACTGCTATGAAGCAGAGTGGATGTTCACAGTGGCACAAACTATGGATAGGAGATTTCAGACTGCAGCTTGTATCATCCCTATCACCAGCAATGTAGTTTACTTGTAGTTAAGTTACTACCTTATTTCCATTGTGTTTTATTTCTCTTGGACCAATTTATCTTAATTTTTCAGACTGATGTTTTCATATAGGAAATAACTGTATAGCAAAGCCTTCACATTTTTTTAATTGTTCAGGGTGATTATTGCTTTGTCATGCTTTAGAAAATAATTTAACACTAAGTTTTGAGAAGATAAATTTTTATGCCAAATGTAATATACATTTTCAACATAGTTTAAAAAAAGTTTTCCAGTTCCTTCAGGAAAGTAAAACTTTTCAGTTTACATAACTGTGAGGAATAAAAATCCAGTTTGACACCAAACTGAAATTCATCACTCTTTGAATTGCTCTGAGTAAGAGATATTAAAAACAGAATAAATATCAGAAAACTAAAAAAGGCCCTGTTGATAGAAGAGGCTTGTTCAGGAAAGATTGGACTGACTGTGTGGCACAAAGGAGGAAGCAGATGTTGAGATGATTGGGGAATGTCCATATACATGAGTAACATAAATCTCCCACCCAGATATCAGGACTGTGAGGGAGTAGATAATATGGGTGTATCAAAGTAAAAGAGTGAGAAAAAGCCTGGGAGAGAGCAGAAAGGTTCCTTTCAAAACTTGTGATTTCTGTAGCTCATTCATCTGGATGCAAAATCATACAAAAGCTATTTTCTGACTTCACTGTTTGTGATGATGAAGGTTAGCAGTACAATATGCTACTATTTTTAGATAAATCCTCTGCAGGACAATGGGAAATGGTCTGGCTTCCTAGCTGGACCCTCATGCTGTGGTAGCCTCTACAGAAGTCACAATGGGAGGCAGGAATAGAAATCAGAAAATTTTGTACCAAAGGAAAAAAAAAAAATTATTTTGTTATACTTCCCCCCCACACATCCAAGGTTTTTGGATTTTTCCCTACAGCCTTATGCAAAACTAAGGAAAGCACTGCAGGTCTTCAGATCTGAGTCAGTTCTTTACATGAACAGGGACTGAGAGGTAGTTTCTTCAACAAGGAAAAGAAAAACAGTGAATACCTCTCATGCTGGAAAATTCATTATAATTTGACTTCTGGCACCTGCACTTCATGTCCTTAAGACTTCAGGAATAGTGTAGTAGCAGGTACTGCCCCTGCACATGTTCAACTGTGTGTGCATATTGAGAATAAAACCCCAAGAAAACTCCCAAGTTCATCATGGAGACTCTCTTACCTGACAGTCTTATGTAAATCAGCAAGATTGATGCTGTTGTATTGGTCAGCATGTAAAATAACCTGTCATCAGTACAGAACGTGATGTGCAGAATATCAGTGTAACTTGAAATGCATAGCATTTAAACACCTGTTTCCATAGCTACAGTGTAATCTAGACATCTGAGAAGCCAGCCTGCCTTTGCCAGTCCTGTCATTTCAAGGGAAATAAATTAAGGAAGCTGATCACAAGCCTGGATTATGCAGCTTCTTTAAAGTATAGCAACCAGACCTGAAAACTAACCAGGGATGAATATCATCGGGACAGAATGGATAAAACCCATTTGTAACCTTTGTAACTTGAATGTAGCCTCCTCTATATATCTCCTTTTTTTTTTTTTTCCTCAAGCCACATTTTATGTTATACCTGGCAGTTATATTTGCAGGACCATATTTCTTGATTTTTGAGAAGTTGTACCATATTCTTAAATGAAGCTTTGAAAAAATAAACAGATGGAAAAACGGGAGTGAGCAGGCGTAGGAAAGAGATACAGTTAAGTGAATGCTAAAGGGCAAAGCTTCAGTGCCAGACAGTTATTTGCATATGCACAATATGTTTCTGTCTGGAGGCATATTTTCTCAAAGTCTGTGTGTGTATTTCTATGAGTCTATATTTATCTGTATTACTGGCAACATATGTATGGCTATGAATAGAGTTGGGGTGTTTGCTGAATGATTTATGATGCTGCTTAAATTTTTTTTCTTTAAATACACTGATTTCTCGAATTTGAGAAATGATCTTCTATAGGTAGAGAAATTAGAAAAAAATACAGGCATCATTTCTTAAATACAAAGCACTGAAATCCACAGAACATCCTATTTTATACATATTTGTGCTTAGAGGACAAATATATAATGGGTATGCATGCATGCTTTCTAGGCCAGTTCATTTGTAAAATGTTTAACAAGGAGATAAAAACTGTCCTGGTATTTGCAGGACTGAGGAGCAGGGCTATATTCTGCAAAAGGAAATCTCCTTTTGTCCACATTTGACTGACAAAAGGAATCAGAATTTTTTTTTTAGAAGAGAGTTTTGTATCTGATAATTTGTGACACCTCAAGGGAGTCGGAAGAGAAAGCTGCATAAAGGTTTCATAGCTGCTATCAGTACTAGGTAACTGTCCTAGTATAGCACTACAAAGGCTCTATGTAGGTAAATATTTGCTATGATCCTAGAAGACTGGCTGTATTACTGCTGTGCTTGGAAAACGGCAATATCGTGTCTACAGTAGAGAGTGGAAATGCAGCCTGGATTGTTATATGTAATTATCACCAAGTAATTTATAAGGCTAGTTATATTACTTACATCAGTATGTAATGAAATAAACAAGACAATTTTTGTGACTTTAAGTAAGCAGAGCCTTGTATATATTATTTTAGACGATATATTTGTTTAGCTTAGCTTCTATAAATATGTCATTCTCCTTGTATTGCCTAATGCAAATACACAGAATGGCGCTGTAGTACCATATCTGACTTTTCCTTTCATATAACACCTTACTGGTTACCCATGTCTTAATGAATTAAAATAATTTCAGCTGGAATATGTCTTAAATACTTGAAAGACAGAGCCAGAAAAAAAACCAATGTTTCTGTCCTTGGGCATAGTGATATTTTGTGGGACTTTTTAAAAAATTTTTTCATAGAGGTGGATACAAGAAGGTATGATACATTGACTTTGACCTGTCAGGCTGAAGCTGTTACAGTCAGCCAAATCAGTGATCCATAAGCCAGAGTCTCTCAGTACAAGACTTGACCCAATAAGCTGAAATGGCTTAGCAGGAACTGTTATGGACTTTTGGAAAAATAATAAAATGGATTCTTTGCAGTGCCTATACAATTAATTATTCAGCAGTCTGAAAGGCCTCTGGAGATAGTGCTCAAAACTAGTAAGTACAATGTTTTTAGACACCTTATTTTTGTGGTTCTAAAGGTGTGTGGTTTCTTTTTATGTTTCCTGGAAAGTTTCCAGGCAAAATAACATCTCTTAAACTGCATTTGTTTGGTAGCTGTTCATAATTCGCAAGAGGAAGCAGTAACAATTTATTAAATACAATATTTGGAATAATCTTTACCTCTTTTCTCTTCCAAAAAATCTTAATTATGATTCACATAACATTGCTAAATATATATTTGAAGTTTATGGGGGTGAGGCCAGCAACCCATTTGTTTCATAGTTTAATGCTCAATTAATCTTATTGCAATCTGGTTCAACTAGTAGATACTATAGATTGCTAAGAGTTCTTCTTGAAATGCTATGATGACCCTACCTCTTGGTTGAAAGAAAATAATGGCAACAGATTAGTTGTCACATGTCACAATGTCTCTGTGTAGTTGTGGAAACAAGTCTCTTTTAGAACCAGACAGTAGTGGAGTACTTGGAATTACATTATTTCTCAGTAATACACTAAGGAACGGGACAGCCATGATAGGTCCAAGGGAAAGTCCTGACATTGCTAAAAAAAGAAAACTGGTGGGTATACTGGTATCTCCATCCAAATACTGAGTCTGTTCTTAACTTTGTCCCTAAGACATATACAATGAAATAATGAACGCATGGGAAGGAGGAGTTGTATTTAGAGACCTGTTTTATGGCAAAGTAACAGCATAAAAGAACATATGTAAAATACTTTAATCCACTCTGATTAATAAATAAAAGTTCTGGAAAATACAATTCAAAAATCTTAGTTAAATAATTATTAAAATCATGGAGAAAAGGAATACTCTGTGGAATTCAATGCTCCATATACTGTTAGCAACTAAGAATGTACATATGTATCAAAAATCATCATTGATAGAGTATAAGTCCAAGACAGGCATTAAACACAGGAACTGTCAAATTCTCAACTGTTGTCGCCAGAAACCATGAAGATACTGTTTTATTTGTCTTATTTTTCCCTCTGTGACAGCTCCTTCTTGACAACTGATGAGATGATAAGCTAGGTGGAGCTTTGATCCAAGAGCTCTTATCTAGAAACTCTGACCCTGTAATTTTTTATGTCTACCTTCTTTGGTTTAGATTTGCATTGCTATAGAAAGAATAATCTGGGTATGCATGCACAGAAAAATGAGAAAAAAATTGAGAAAAAATACTTTTCATGTACTTATGAAAGAGGACAACAGAGATTTACTGCATATTGAGATCCTAACGCATCATTATTACTTACAATTCTTTAGATTCACCAGTTCACTTGAAACAGTCTCGTTGTAATTGTTGTGCAAGACTGTATGAACAGGGCTAATTTTTCCCTAAAGAGAACACATTTTTAAATGCATGGATTATTGCATTGCTTTGAATTATGAGCACATCCCAAATTTTGTGTTAGAAGTCTAGGTAATTACATACTAAAAGATACAGTAACCATTTTGTGTTGAAAGAGAATTTGTAAAGAGAAAATACAAGGAAAAATCAATTAAATAAATAGAATATTTTTCATTTAAGACCTAATTTGTAGAATCAAATAAATGTTTAGTTTGTAAAAGACATTTAAGATTGAGTTGGAAACCCAATACTGGCAAGTTCACCACCAAACCATGTCCTTAAGCACCAAACATACCTTCTTTTAAATACTGCTAGGGATGGTGTTTTAATCATAACCCTGGGCTGCCTGTTCCAGTGCTTGACAGCCCTTTCTCAGAGAAGATATTTTTCCAGACACCAAATCTAAATCTTCTCTGAGACACCTAAATGCTGCTTCCTGTTGCTGGACAGTAGAGCAGAAAAGCAGAAGAAAACACCTTGAAAGACGCAGATAAGGGCTGGAACCTAGGCAAGCAGAATGCTATCTCAGCTCTGTAAGGCTGACAAAGCAGGAGCCATCAAGGGAACCAGTATTGTGCTTACTCAGATGCTGAAGACCACTAAGGAAGACCGCTAAAAAACCATGTAAGGATTTCCATTCAGAGGTGCAATTACACAAAACAAAGGAATACATATACATACTTTTATTCTGTTATTTTTACCTGCAAGATAAAATAAATATTACTATTTTTTCAGTAATAATGTCAAGGTAACAAGGATAGCTAATGAATATGTAATCAGCGTGCATGATAAAAGCTCTGTTTACCTGATACCTGGTGTACTGAGTTAGAGGAAGGATCCTCTGAGTTGTAATATAGAATTATAAAGAATTCCTGCTACCTAATACTCAAAACTCTATTATTAGAAAGTTTGTATTCAACCAATTTTTGCGGAGCTGCTGTCCGAAGTTTTCTCTCTACTCCCCCGGGCTGGGGAGGAGTCTGCACCAGCCGAGCTGTGGCACAGCAGCTGACAGCCGGGGGGCACTGCCCAGATGCGCCGGGGGCGTCCGGGGAGCGCCTCAGCAGGAGGGAGCAGTGATCAGCAGGAAGGCGAAGTAGAAAAGAGGGACTCGACTCCAGGGCCAAAGGGCAGAGTTTAATCTCTCTAGGGCAGCCAGGCGAGTCGAGAAAAGACCACGAGGTGAAGGTACAGCCGATTATAAGGGGGCAGAACTTACAACACCTCAACCAATGAGGAAGAAGTTGGGCGGGAACAAACTCGTGACAAACATGCCGGCTAGCCAATAGGGAATGTGACAGGGAGGGACCCTTGTTCCCCCTCCACTCACCCACCGAGGAGGGGAGAACTTTCTGGAAAGAGGGAAGGCAATAAACTGACACTGTCAAAAGGAGGGGTTGCCGGGGGCCCAGGACCGAACCATTATAACTTTAGGGGGAAACAGAACAGACCAAATGAACCATGCACCACAACAAATTTTGATGTCACTATTGCTTATTATTTGGGAGAAGAGACCATTCCCCACATTGCTACATTGAGATCCTTGTTATCTTTGACGTAAATGCACAGACTGATAAATCTCCCCTGACTATACTTTTCTCCAGACTAAAAAACCCCAGCTTCCTCAGCCTCTCTTCACAGGATTTATTCTGCAGACATTGTTGCCAGTTCCACTGCCCTTTCCAAGCACTCAATATGTTTCTTGTTGTGTGGGGCTCAGAACTGAACAGGATTCAAGGTGAGGCCTCACCAGGGCCAAGTACAAGGGGATGATCCCTTCCCTGGTCCCACTGCTCACACTATTTCTGATAGCCAGGATGCCCTTGGCCTTCTTTGCCACCTAGGCAGATGCTGGCTCATGTTCAGCTGCTTTTAACCTCCCCATGACCTGTTCTCCCAGGCAGCTTTCCAACACTCTGCAAACCTGTAGCAGTGAATGGGGCTGTTGGGACCCAAGGGCAGGACCCAGCGCTTCCCCCTCTTGAGCCTCACGCAGCTGGGCTTGGACCATTGGTCCAGCCTGTTCAGACAGCTCTCTAGAGCCTTCCTAATCTCCGAGAGATCAGCACACTCATCCAGCTTAGTGTCTCCTACCAACCAACTGATGATGCACTTGTGATTCTCTCATCTAGGCCATTGAACAGAGCTGGCTCTGACACACACTGGTGGCCCTGGGGAAGGCCACCAGCTGGGTCTCACTCCACTCATCAGCACTCTCTGGTCCTGACCATCCAGCCAGGCTTTACACAGCAAACAGTGCGCCTGTCCACGCTATGAGCACCCAGTTTGTCCAGGAGAATTCTGTGGGTAATTGTGTCAGATTTACCAAAATCCAGACAGATAAGATTCACAGCCTTTTCCCTCATCCAGTGAGTGGATCACCTTGTCACAGATGGAGATCAGGTCAAGCAGGACCTGCCTTTCACTAAACCATGCTGCTGGATGTGATCCCCTGTATGTGATGCATGAATAGTAAAATTACATTAAATCTCTAAAGAATGATTGTGCCCATTAAAACACATATAAAGATCTAGAAATTGAAAAAAATTGTGGAAATAAGGATATTTACAGAATAAACTGAGCATTGCTGCTATCAGAAGATTTATATCACAGTCTTCCTCAAATATCATAGGTGAGTATGTAAGAGCATTATAACAATTTTTTTGGAAACCTTTTTAGTTTAATCAAATTGTAGCTGGATCTCATGATATTCAGCAATGAAAGCTAACAGAAATAATATATTGAAAAGTAAAAAAATTTAAAAATCTCAGGCATTTTATTAAAATATTTGATTTCTTTATCTTGAGGGATGTTAATAAGTTATTAGAGATCTACTTTAAGGAAAGAAACATAGATACCCTTAATGTTAGGATCTGTGACTGCTTATTTTAAAATAGGTATAAGTTTGGGAAAACACATAAGAAAATCTACAAACTTAGTTGTCAAAATGAGTGGAAGACAGATTACTTTTGAAAGATATGTCTATGTCTTGAAAGACAAAACTTGAGAGGTACTTCTTTCAGCCTGTAAATACTTAGCATAATTAATCTGAATTCTTTGGTCCACAGGAACTTTTCCAGTTCAGAAATGCCCCCTTCCCAACCCTTCAATATGTTTCCAACATGAAAGCTTTCATGTTTTTACTTGCTGCTAGTGAAGGGTTGAAATCTTAAAAATAAGGCAGAATTTCCCATATATTACACAATATTATTTAAATAAAATTAAAAGACATCCTGAATGTCTTGTCTTCTCTCCTCTGAAGTGCATCCTGAAGATAGACTCTACCTTATAACTGCAATAGTTGATCACAGATATGTTGAAATGTAAAATTACAGTATCCTACTTCTTTTGTTTATGATTTTCTTTCTTATCTTCCCATTTTGTTCACCATGTTCACCTCCTTTTTTGACTAGATATTTCTTGCAGATCATCTGAAAAGGCAGAAGTTGTAGATACTGTTAATAATTGTGGCAGATTTTGATTTCTCTTAACGATTTTAGATAAACAAGACACAATCTCATTTGCAGTGCCGTTTCGAGTTGAGTGACTGCAGGTTGCATGCCAGCACTTCATATATTTGCCCATCCTTGGACAGTTTTCCATCAGCTTTCAAAATGGACAAAGAAACATTACAAAAGCAAACTCAAGGCGAAGGGCAGGTTGTCTAGAAGTCCACTGTGACCAGAGATGCTTCACACCTCCTGCCTCAGACTTGCCTGCAGTGAAAATACTGCCAGACTTAGCTTAGCAGAGGTGACTGCTGTTTCACAGAATATCCCACAGGAAGAGCTTAGAAACATTACCTTTCGTCCCAGTGCAGTGGAGGACCAGCCAGCCTAGGGTTGGGCACAGTTGACAAAGGGAAAAAGACAAAGATTTTACTACCTACATCTATTGCCAGCCATTCTGTAATGCGACCTTTGGTCGCATTCAGGTCCTTTAGTCTACCCTGGTACCAGAACTTACTGTAGTGCTCTAAAATTCTGCTGCTCCCTTTATCTTTGACGAATAGACTCTGATTTATTTAAATTTTATATTTTCTTGATTTTTGGAACTTCGATTTTTGTGTCTGTGTGTGTCTGTCTCGTTGGCTCTATGAATAACAGGAAGGAGAGGGGAAAGAAATAGCTTCCAAGGACATGAGGTTCTGTGAAGCTCTCTCATAGCCTCCTACATCAAGTTCAATCTGTTTAAATAAATGGCATGGCAGTAAAGCCTGTAGCTGGGCTTTGTTCAGTAATCCAATTGCTCAGAATCAAAATGTGCCAGAGGCAGCATTCGATGATGGGTTTTAAAATCAAAGAGCTTTCTCCAGCACTACTGTCCAGGCACAAGGAAGGGTGCTGGGCTGACCCTGCAAGAGTGTCAAAGGCTTTTGATAGTCTGGTATTTGTCACAGGCAGCAGCTGCTGGTGGGATTCAGCATAACTACTTTCCTCTGTAACACAAATATTTGGGCAGCAGTAGCTTTAGGAAGAGAAGTGTAGGGTTGAGAACTACTGCCACTGTCTTATATGATGTTAGAATTTCTAAGTATTTCTAAAGATTTCTGAGTTCTTTACTTTTTTCTGACATCAAGGTCAGCTGGTACTTTGAGATGCGGAAACTGAATGAACCCATCTATTTCTCCCACTTTCCTCTTGAAATCCCAGTGGTTTGTAGAGGTAACTGAACCTCAAAGCAAATCTGACCTAGTGCTTCTTGACAAGACTATGTCAAGTTCAGCAGCCAGACCTGCGAAAAGATTCACTGCAGTACTATAAGAGCAGACTTAAGGTCTCCAAGAGAAAATCTAATCTCATGTGTCTTTCTCTAACACGACGAGTCATCTCAGGTTGCCTGGTGCTGGTCTGACTGTCTGAAAAATTTAACAGCTCTTTCTACTTGTTAAGGAAGGAAAATGTGATGATGACTTTCCAGTTCATTTGGCAGCACTTTCCCCTGAGTTCTCCTTGAATTAGTTACACTTGCACATCAGAATTGATTTGAAACAGGGCCTAAAAGAATACAAATACCTGAGTGAACTTGTTCTTTCAGAGCTTGCAGTTCAGTGGAGAAAGAAAACGCATGTGTTTTCCAGGAATCTATTAAAGAGCAAGCAGACATTAAACACATATATGGTGAATCTACAGAATGAAAAGCCACAATTAAAAAACAAATAAATAAATAAAAACATTAAAAGTAGTTAAATCAGCATCTCATGAGTTTACTCATCATGCTGTCAAGCTGAGATTATTTTGCACACATTTTTGTTAAGAAACATGAAGGGGTGGGATTTGGAATCCTAAACTGACTAGCAGGTTAAATCTCAGCCAGTATTTTAGTCAATCCAGTGCCTTGACTCAAACAGGTGAAGTATATGCATCTGTAGAACTCACACAAAAATTATGCACATGATATCTTCCTTGAAGAAAGTGAAAATTCCTTCAGGTTCTTATAACAGCTCTGGTTTGCCACTTTCCATCATTGATCCTACTTTCTTTGACATTTTGTGTTTTACTGTGTAAAACAACAAAGTCTAGAATCAAATCAAAGGTAATGGATTAAGAAAGACAACTTCAGCTCACAATATATTAACTAATTTCATGCCAACCTGACATACAGAAAATATTTTTAGTAAGCAATTAAAGAACTCTTCTTTGCAGAGATGGGCACACACCTTTTCTCCATACACAGACATATAAATGACGGAAGAGAGAAAGATAGAAGTCTGTAGAAGGGTGCAATTTTTCTCCAGACACTTGTAAAAATGTTATATAGTTTCTGAAATTGAAATTCTGTTCAGGCCTCAAAATGCAGTCGTTTATCTCTTGACAAAAGGGTCCTCATTGCTTATTTCCACCTCCATGTGGACTACTCAGAAAGGGAAGGACCATACAGTTTTGTCTCCATTTCATGACATACTAAGACCTGTTTCCTTCTGCACTTCTTTTTATTCTTTGAAATTTATTACTTCATGTATCAGCTTCAGAGTTCTAATTGATTCAAAATCATTTAAGTGAATATACATTTTCTGAATTTAGACTTCTCCCCAGCTTTTAAGCTTGTTTTAGCAGCCTCTGAGCCCTATGGCTTCATAACTAAGCAGTATTTAGTCACACTTGCTTCAGTTTTTCAGAGATCAGATTTTAGTCTAGAAATGTGAAGCAAGATAGAGACATGCATTTTCTATCTTTTCATGTGTTTTCCTATATACAACCATATCTTACATTATTTTGAACTTCTCATTAAAGAATTAGTGAATGCATCAAAGTAGATTATTAGAGGTTAAGTCAAAAGTCATTGGAATAAATGATATTTTATGAGGATAATTTAATATTAAAGAAGAATTTTTAGCATTCTCTCTAAGCTTGGACTATAATCTTCATATATACATTGCTGGAGATTTTTATACGCTTTAGTGAATTGTGTGAAAATAATTGTGTGAAAACACGGTTCTTCTTCCAAGATAAATTCTGTTGAGACCACATGAATATTTCTGTTGTAAATAGTTCATAGTAAAATCAAGACAGCTATGGAGACAATGCCATTCTTAAACATCAGTTGCAGGTGATCTTTGATTGGGTATAAATTAGAAGAGTTTTCTTGCATCTGTATCTAATCAATATGAACAATATTTTCAGGTTTTCTATCATTAATTGCTCCACGGAAACATTTATTTTTTTTGTAAATGATTGCTGCTAATTGTCTTCCTCTGCAAGGCAGTACATCACAGGAATGATTTGGCTTTGGAATTAAGAAGAGACACACAAGTATAAAAGCGCTTAATGATGAAAGATGGATTCACAGGAAATAGCTGCCCCATTTATTCATAAAACATAAACTAATAAATATGTACAGGTAAATAAATAAATTTACTTCCTTCCATCCGTAGAATGTAGATCCACTTTCTCGACTGAAGGGTTGGTGGATGATAACACTAATTTAACAGTAGCTGTTAAGAAACTTCTAAGTACAATGGACCTAGAAGGCAGATGGTCATGCTGAATTTGCCTGGTGGTTGTTGGAAATCTAGTGAGTCTGGCTGGGTATATGTGGAAGTGTGACATTGTTAACAGAACCTCCAAATCAAGTTTCTCTTTACAACCTCTGGTGGGCTGTTGGCAAGTTAAGGGTTGCCATGCATGAATATTGAAAGCCTTCAACTGGATTATGGAAAATGATGAAAGGTTTGTTAAGAAAGGCTCTTTGTGAAAATTTATGAGACAGAAATATCTATTCTCAAGACTATGATTGGAGGAAAGACATTTGTAAATATTGTGCTGAAATTATTTGGTTTATCCAATGTTTCAATAAAAGCCTCATAAAGAAAGTTGTGAGAGATGGGAAAATCTTGGTAAGCAAGGTCTCATACATTGTTAATTATATAATTTATATGTATTTATAATATAATATTATCTATCAATTTAAACAATGATAAAATGCTAAACAAGGAAGAAGATCTTTAAGTATGATGCAGTTTCAAGCTTATCTAAGGCTTAATTAAAGTTGGTTTGGTTTTTTTCTTTTTTTCTTTTGTGAGCACTCATCAGTGGTCTTTCAGAGGCTCTCACACTTGAAAGAGTGTGCAGTTTAATTGAATAAGCATTTAAAAATACCTATTTGCCTCTTACCTATAATATCACAGCCTAGATCCATGCATTTAGAAGAAGTTCTTTCTTAATCACATAAAAACAACACCCATGCTGTCCTTGTGCTCCTTAGGAGCTGGCTGTTCCTCATGCATGATAATCACAATTGATCACTTCATGGTAGTTCCAATTAGCTACTTCTTCTTGGCTTTTCAAATGAGAGCACTTAATGATAAATTAAGAGTTGGCCATGAGGTCATGCCAAAAAAGAATAAGATACAACAAGCATAAGCTGCACTGAATGTTACCACCCCTGTATATTTTGTTCTGTAAAAAATTGCATTCTGCAATTTGATCTAATTCAGTTCTATTGCTTTCTCTCTAAATGAAAGTCTGCATTCCATGTAGTATAGGTCACATGGAACTGCTTCCACACAGCAGGTCTGCATAATCACTGCTATTCCACCTTTTCTCTTACTAAGAGTTCTTAAAATTCCTCAGACCCCCTCAACTAGGAAAAAAATGGTTGGGCAACTTTACCCTTTTGCAGCTAATCTGTCTTTTTTTCATGCATGGCAACCTGCCAAGGTACTTAGTGATAGCTACAAAGGTGAAAAAATATGTACCAAATTTTATGATGAACAGCAAATAAGTGCCAGCACATTCACTTCTCAGGCAGTTGTCTCAAAATACATTTCAACTTCAGTGACTGATCAATACAGAACATTTGTTTTCTCCTGTGAGAAATAAGGAATAAGAAAGCATCAAATTTGAGAAGGTTAGAAGCAAAGCTGGTTTTGTTTTCTATTTTTCAGATATGGTTTTCTTTTAATCAAAACCAAAAATGGGATCACAAGAATGTGCCTCTGACTGTATAGGAATGAACTAACTACTCTGCTAAGTCCATGCAATTTATTGGGCATATCTGCATGGTTTAAGCAAAGACAAAGTGACACTCAATTACTTATAAAGCCATTTGGATTTCTTTACACTGAAAATATGTTCTCATACTTTCCAAATAAAATTGGATATATAGTAGTGAAGTTTTATTTTTTAAACTTTCTATTATAGCAATCTAGAAATTGTCCTGAGCACTTCTGTATTTTTTAAGAATAAAATACATATGCCTTGCTGAATATGACATGTAATTACTTAAGTCTGAGAAGTCTTCAGAAATTTCACCTTCTTTATGATTTTGTGGAGGAGGTGCACTGGAAAATATTTTATCTCACAGTTTTTAATTGTCATTATTTGGCAATTAAAAATATTTGTGGGCCAACAGATGTTGAAGCAAAATTAGCTTCATTATTAATTTAATACAATCTATCACCTATTTGGGTTTTGTTTTGTTTTGTTTTGTTTTGTTTTGTTTTGTTTTGTTTTGAAGTCCTGGAAGAAGTGGATCTTTTTTCCAGATACAGTAAACAACATTGCACCTGCCAAAGGAAATTAAGACACTAACTTTTTCTTGCTGCAAAACCATTCTGAAATTCTCTAGAGAAAACAGGACACTTTTCCTTTCCTGTACTCACTCAAAAAGAGCAACTCCTACAAAGAAGGAATCAAATCTCCAGAGAACCATCTTCCACGAGATTTCCTTTGTTATTTTCTTCTCCATCTTTTGTGATTTTTTATAATTATTAAATCTATCCATGGCTTCTTCCTCAAAAAATTCCAGAGAAGTTTGTAGATTAATGCCTTTCAAACTTTTCCTTCTAGTTACATTACTAAATATGTGACTTCATATAGAAAAACACTTTAAATGACACTATACCTGACTTTATAGGGCAAAACACTTGTGCTGCTTACACTCATATGATTGCACTTCTTTTTATTTTTTTTTCTATTTTCTCTCAAATATCAAAGCAGAATCAATTAAAGACCTGTTTTAAGGGGTAACGATCTGCCTCTTTCTGACACATTTTAGTGAATTTTGATTTTTAATGAAAAATAATCAGTGCTTTAAAGACAAAAGTATTTGAGATATACACTAACATGACACACACACTCATAGTAAATTCACACTCACGTGAGAACATTCCTCTACATATCTAGGCATATACGTGTTGATAGATTTCAATTTCTTAAATCTTGTGTTAATTGGCAGAGTATGCAACTGTTATCTGAAATTTGTAAATTTCCCTGCAAAAGTTATGATCAAAGAAATTAATGGTCAACGGAATTGATGAAACTTGTATCTGTCCTTTGTAGTTAAATCCAGTGTTTCCATTTGAGTCCATATATACCAATAACATGTAAAATATCTCATTTACATATGCTTTAATGCCTTCATAATTCATGCAGAATGACTGAATTACAAAGGTCTTTTGGAATAAGTTGGCATAAATTATTTATCAAAATTCAGCCTATTGTATTGTTCTGTTTATGTATCATAATTTTCAGGAACTGCTTATTTCATATTACATGTCTTTGAATATTACATACACTTTGAAATAAAGCAGAACATTTATCACAATAACACTATATGTCCACTGACTTAATATGGAGAAGTAAGAGAGCCAGGACATTTTGTGCTCTTTTGATTGTGCTTTAAGTGCATCAGGGTCATAGAAACTGGAGAGGAGATGACTTTTGGAGATAATAGAATACACAGCTGAGTAAAGCAGCGATGCAGCTACGAGGCAAATATTTTTTAAAAACTGTGTTTTGTTGACCATTGCTGTAATCAAAAGCTGACACAGCAATTACATTCTTGCAAATGCACCAGTCAAAATTAGCATTACCTTTGGATAGCCATTATGCAATAAAAAGAAAGAAAGTCTTTATCAATCAGTCTTCAAGCATGCAAGATGGTAAAGTGAAATGTGCAACTATTTCAGTTTCACATTTTGAAAAAGGATGGGTCTGCAAGTGATGCTAAAGATTATGAAACTAATTCAGGGCAGTGAAATTATAGCAATTTATGTTAAATTTCCTAGAGAGGCTTGCTTACATTGGTTTTGTATGTATATGTTTTAATGTGAAATTGTAAAAGGCAAATTAATTACTAATACCATAAATAAGAATCATGCTTTTTTAAAGGTAGTACTAATTTGAGGCAATTTTTCCCATTAAATAATGTTCTCCCATTTTATTCCATAGCTCTTGCATGTATAATTATCCAATTAGGAAAGCATGAAACAAATTCTTGTAGTGTTGTAAATTATTGAATACTCTTCCAATAAATGTAATTAAAAGAACATTGCTCCAAAAAAAAATTCTCATTTTGTGTGGCATGTATTTCAGCATAACTGCACTATGTAAATTTTGAGTAAAGAAATTGTCTATGAATATCTCAGCCAGTCCTCATACAAACTCTCCTTAAAAAAGAGAGATTTATTAGACAAAAATGGAGGAGAATTAAAGCTTTATAGAGCCATACATGTTCACACCATTCTGTTTCCAGCCGGGAGGGACATGTCAAGGACCTAGAGGCTATTCTATACCCCATCACATCTTTTCTGGGCTGGGGTTAAAGGAGTCTTTTCAGTGCAGGAGTGGTTTCCTCTGATTGAGTAAGCATGGTGGAGGCTTTGGATGGGGGGGGAGAGGGGAAGAGTGAGAGGCAGTGTGGCTTAGGGAGTCTCAGGGCAGCACTAAATAGGGGAGTACCATTCCTAAACTGTGACAAACACCTGTGTTTAAGAACTTGCTTGCACAAATCAGGTCTCAGTTCTTCTCTATGCATGTGGGCTATTTTTAAGGCTTGGTTGAAGTTTAAGTGCAGTGATAGCCTCTTGTAAAGAGCGTAAATTCTTGCCAGGAGTAGACTTTCCTGGAGCATATACAGAATACCCTTGTTCTCAAGAAAGAAAATAATAATAATAAAAAAAGATTTCTGAGAATTCTAACATTCCATACTTTCAAAAATACCATTTCAACCATGACATTTCACTGAATTAACACATATACTGGCATTAAAAGTTATTAACACTCTCCAGGTATTTCACTTTGAATTATATCAGTTCTAGAACTAGAAAGTGACTGAAGGATTAGGAAAATTTTTGATCCTTCTTTTGTCATATTCAGAAGCATGACTATGCTGTCAAAATTTGCATCAGTCTTCACCTAATTTTCAAAGACCACAGCCATAAAATTTTGTATTAAATAGACTACATGATGCAGGTAGAAATCTGCATTTTGTTTTTACTGGAAAAACTATCCCGCTTTTTTATTTTTAAATCTTATTCTATACTTTGTAAAGCTATAATTAAATTGAGGAGTAAGAATAGGTAAAATGTTAAGTATTTTATAGACATTTCTATTAAAAAAAATCAAGTTAATAGAGAGAAAAGTGAGTGTTATAAACTTTTCTTGTTATAAATGGGATAGGAATCTTCCTCTTAAATTCTAGTTTTCATTGTCTATTATGTGTTTAATTGTTTCTATTATGATGATGTTTTTATTTTTTCATCATAATATTATAATATTATTCATCATAATATTTCTGTACTGAAGTAACTGTATCAACAAATGTGACTGGTCATTATTAGAAGCTTAGACAAAATAAATTTTTAGGAATAATAAGCAAAAAACCCCTGCAGTGTAAAGCACAACATAATATCAACATAGATTTGTTTAAGCAAACAAAAAATTCAATGACTTTGTACCTTTTCTACATGTTTTGATATAGTATATGAATGAGTGAAGTGCCTTTTTTAAATTTAAATTTGGCATTCAAATAATTTCCCTGCAGAATCTTTTTTGGGTCAAAAACTGAATTATGTTTCTCTTCTGTGTAAATACTTGGAGTAAAAATAATCAAAAACTGGAAAAAGCCAAAAATTGTCCATATGTCTGTACTAGTAAAAATTGAGTTTCTATTATGTTTTTTCAGAAAAGTCACAATTGTGTCTTGGAGTACTAATATTTCCATATGTAATTAATTTAATATAATATAAAAACAGTAGGCCCCAGGTGAAGTAGATCATTATTCTCTTCATAAAGTCATTCAATTGTAAACCAGGGCTATGTTTAAAGGCTGCTCTTTGTCTTCTTTCATTTATTTATTTTCATTTGTTTTTCTTGGGCTGTTTTGAGTATTTTAGTGAATCACAGAAAAAAAGTACAAGGAAACTAAATGTTATAAATGTGTTAAAGAAACATATCAAGTTACTTTTCATGCAGAGATATTAAGGGATTTGTATTTTCCTTTTTATAATTTCTGTGAAAATAGGTCCTCATTGTCAGTGGTCAAAGGGAGACTAGTTTAGGAAACCTAAAGTTTCTCACGACATTTGCTTTTTATTTGTGGGATAAAGGATTGCAGAAACTGCAGAAGGTAATGTGTGATAACTATGCAGAGTACTGGGTGGTCTAAATCTTGAGCATCTCTAGATGTGTCTTCAATCATTGCTCCTAAACTTCACTGTGCAGTCAGACTGCACACACACCACTATATGCCTGAGAGCACCTTCTTTATGCTCCATGAGGTAGGTGCTCAAGATTTTCACAAGTCCATGGGGAAAGTAATTTTCCCTGTGGTTATATGTGTAATGCACATGATACATTGCTAATATTATGTTTTCCTAATAGATATTGTTCAGTCAACCCAAGAAAATAACAAAATATAGGTAAGTGAAATAGATGGCAAGTAATAGATTTCAGGGCCAGATGTTACAGTGATAAAATACAAAATTTTCTTAATTAGTTTCTGTTTCAAATTTATAGTTTCAAGAGTTAACATAAAGCTATCTGCTGACAAATATCATAAAATATTCTGCTGTTTAATTATGTCCAATACAGAAATTATATCTCTCTAGTAGTCTCAGCTCCCAGTTACCATTTCCTACTATTCCTTTGACAGTTATATTTTTTTTTGGTCTCATTGATCACTTAGAGTAGAATTGCAACTTCTGCTTGTATTGAACATAAGTTGATTGAACTTCTCTTGTCTTTGCTGTTAGAACACACTGTAAGTTCATCTGTTTCTGGTCTTTCTTTTGCTTGTTTCCAGCGTGCTAAGAAAGCAATGTTGTGGGTTTTGATTTTTTTTTTTTCATTTCTAGGGAGGGATTTTTCCATTTCGAGGGTTGTGTTTTTTGGTAAGTGTGAACAGCTTAGAAGGTTACCAGAGGACACAGATAGTAAAAACACGACAGTGTGCAAATATACAATGAAGCTAAACATCTCCTGACATACAGATAAAATTGGGGCTTTAAGATTGACATGAATGAAGTGTTTCTTGTTCTGTACTAGACAGGTTGCAGTTGTGAAGGCTGAGAAAGCAGAAAAATATGCATGATGTAGGATAGAGTGTCTGTTGTAGGTCGGCCATGGTAGGAAAGACATATGTTTCCTTGTGATAGCTTTGGTTAAATCTCAGTTGCATATAAGGGAAGGATGCCCTCTTTCTTTCTATTTATTTGGACTATAAAGTTCAGACTATCTGCTTCCAGAAGGAACATGAGGTACTGTTTCAAGTTTGAAGAAAACTGGGTAAGTCTCATTTGTTGTGGCTGCTCTAATGTAATTTTGCATTTATATTTATGTAACACACAGTGTACACAAGTTCCATTCCTTATTCTTTCTCCTCTGCCTCATTTGTGCTATTCAACACAGGATAGGATTTATGTCCCTGAGGATGTATTTCTCTTTATGAATTAAATCAGAAGTACTGCTGAGAATTTGTGTGTTCTGTCTTCATTTTACTTAGTGTATTGTAAGAATCTTACTGAGATAGCTGTAATACAGTAGCAAGTCTTTCAGGCTTGGGTAACAAATACTGCATTCTTAGTTTTTGTTTTCAAGTGACCACAAGAACTAACTAAATAAATTTTATATGAAATTATGTTGGATGGAGATTTTTGCTTTTTTTTTTTTTTACAAAAAATTGGAAAGTTTAATTTGGGCTGCTGAAAAACAGAATAAATTCAAAAGTGATCTGCTTCTCTCTCTCAAGGAGGAAGAACTTTGTCACTGTTCTTTCAGTTTGCTTCACGAATAGGATTAAGGCTTACAGAGTACCAAAAAGCATAACAGTGATAATTTAATTATGGAAGGAAAATGTCTTAAATATCTTTTCAAAATACAGGAAGAATCTTCTTTTTTCTTTATAATGCTCACATTCAGGATGAGTTTAAGTGGCAATTACAGAAGAAAAATAATTAAATACACTGTTTGAAGTCTGACCCACTGCAAATATTTATGGAGAATGTATAACCTTTTAAAATAAATATCTGTGATATGCAGTTCTGTGGTTCTTGCTTATAAATGAATTATAAAATAAAGACTTTAGTGAACAGTTGGAGAACCATACAGCTTTTCCTTTTTTTTTCACCCCTAGCTTGACTAAAAGTATATGTCATATTATTTATTTATAAGGAACTCTAGGAACTGTATAATTGTACTACAGTGAATTTTTTTCGAAAAATAAAACCTCTCATGGTATGCTGTGAGACCTACCCAAACCTTTCTTTTCCTCTTAATTTTATGTTTATTTTGGCAGGAGAAAAGGTTCAGGTGGGTGAGAGAAAGGTCTGAAGAAAGCAATTAGTGTGTCCATTCTATGTAATACATACATCCTTGGTCTTAATAGCCTGCTGCTTGCTATAACATGGAATATGCAGAAATTTAGGTCCTCTGATGACATATCACTCACCATGTGACAAGACACATAAAGCAAAACTCGTAGTTTAGAGGTGTTCTATTGCATGTTCCATGCAATTGCTGCTTCTAGAGCTAAATGTAAAGTCACACTAGTGATGATAAAGGAGAAAAAAAGTCACTGGAGCAGTAAAGTAAATTTCTTAAACAGTAGAGCAATAAGAGGAGCAGCCCTCTGAGTCACAAAAGCAGTTTAAGAGTGATTGCAGAAAATGTAAAAAGTAAAGTAGATTGGAAAGATTTAAAGATTCTGTGACAGCTCATAATCAAGAGCTAAGCATCTGAGATGTAGAAATGGACCACATTTTATGAAGGATGTATGATTCCATTAAGTCATGACATCAAACCACAGCTGAAATAATTTAAAAGGAGAAAGTGTTATTACCGATGATGCTATTGGTGCCATATTTGTTTTGTTGTATAATTAGAATGTACTAATAAAACTGCTTCTTATATCCTTATCCTTATCTCTTATTAAGTGGAAATAAATTAAGGAATAAGAAACACACAGAGAAGAATTTGACTTAGAAATAATTGCACTGGGATTTCAAGTTGATCAGTTTCCCCCATCCTGGAAATCATTATTTGAAGTAAAGAACTTCATTTGTTTTCATGTAGCTTGGCTTCCAAATTTACTTAGTAGAAGGGATTGCTTGACACATACAGAATTTGAGTTGGCATTAAAAAACCAAACAAAATCTTTTTATGTTGTGTCCTCCACCTTTTTTTTCTTTAGAACACACTATTTTGTGCAATGTAGTAAAAATCTTAATGAGCTTGATTCCTTGGTTGTCTGCACAGAGAGTTAGTTGCTTTGCTGCCACAGGATAACCTAGCTGCCCTGACACCTCCTAAATTTATGTATGCAGCTGCTATACCTGTTAATAATCACAAAGCAAACTTTTATGTACTCTTAATTCCAGCATAAGATAATATTTCACACATACATAATTGGTATGATTAGTAAGTCTTGTGATAAAAAAAAAAGCTGATATGAGCATGGTATAATATGTCTTCAGTGTCTCAAATTCGTTCTATTTCCAGTAGGTTGACTCTGTGTTTATACCAAGAAAATACTAAAATGTCTTACAGCAACCATTGAAAAGAAGGATTCTTCTTGTTAAACTTAAAAGTATTGGCATTTTATTAATTATTAATACTTATGTTCCAAAAGAGCTCAATGTGTTTAAAAATGGGATTGTTTAGGAAGGTTGTTGATTTTGTCATTTGGAGAATGCTGGGAAACTAGTTACTTTTTTACAAGTGTGCTGACTATATAAAATTACCTTATTGTAAGACAAAAAGTGATAGTCAAGACTTGCCGTAGACATATTTCATGTTCAGACTCAGAACTCTGCCACTACTAGATTAATTAACTCACTATCATCATGAGTGTGTGTGACAATGCTTACAACTATTTTCAAGGTAACATATTATACAAAGGCAATACACACTTAATGTTACATGGAAAGCATTGCACCAAATTGCATGAATGAGTTAGAATCTTCAAATTTGACAGGAAATCCTAAGTGTGGTTAAATCTTTATTCCATACATCCAGTCATCAATTTGAAGAGTGTAAAACTTTGTTAATCAAAATTTATGGTGACAGAGAGTGTTTCACGTAAGTTTAGATATCATGAATGACACCTTATTTTCCAATGACATTTAAGGGATAACCTCAACAGGTTTACATCAAAAAACTTCCAAGATGCTCAAAAATAACTTTTAGGTATTTTATAAATCAGATTATGTTGACTACAATATTTTATTCAACTGAGAAAATTTTCTTTGCATTTTAGTAGTATTTCTCAGGGTTCTGTTTAACATGGGAGATATTGAAACATTTAGCTTCTTTTTTCCTTTTTTTACCTGAGATGCCTAAATGCATTTTTCATTGGAAAGGGACTAAGTCTTAATACTGGATCCTAATGTCATGACACAAAAAGAAATAATACAAACTGTTTACATATTGGTGTTTTTTCCTTAAGTCTTTGGTAAAATTAATCAAAAGCCTCAAAGTCTTTCCATTTTTTTCCCAGGAATCTTTCTAAAAGGCCATTTTTTTTCTTCTTTTACATAATTGAGAAGTCTTACCAAGTCAAATTCTTTCATTTCTCCTCCTGTCATTTATTAAGTTCTCCTTTTAATAGCCCATGTGTATGACTTCAGGTGCACAATCCTGAAATCTTAATATGCAACTTTTTTATAAACAATACAAAGAAGTTGACAGGTCTCAAAGGGGCTTGTGTGAAAAGATAATTAAGTGCTTTAGAGAGTGTCAAGAGTCAATAGCTCAGCACTGTCAGCATTCTCGAGTGTTACAGGCTATAATTAGATGGCATGGAGGTGTAAAAGATGTTTGGCAGTTTATTCCAGCATGATCTTGAGAGTAAAAGTAAAGAGCTGCCTCAAAATGTGACACTATGAGTGAGGAGAGCAGGAACATTAAAACCTCACACATGTCTTTTAGTGACTTAGACAAATTGCTCCTTTGTGGAGATGCCACTCTGCAATATTTTCATCCATCTATCCAGTCAGTTTTATCTTATACCCCAAATTTCAATTGTGAGGCTACTGGTACTTTTGTTTTTTAATATTCCAGTTCTTGACTTACTAAATTAAGTAAAAATTTTGGAAGCACCTATTTGATTTAACTATTGCTATTCAAATTAATCTGTAAGACCAGAAGTTTACTTGATTACTGAGTTCTTTACTTCTCCAAATATATTAATTTACTTCCTCTCCATTTCTTATCCAATATTAGCCCTACACCTTACATGAATAACACCACAAAATCCTTCTCAAAATCATAAGAATTTTAATGCTTGTTCAATATAAAACCTCTTTTACCTATCTCTTTCAAAAAGTTGGAAGCTCAGGTTTTAGACTGGAAATTAATTCCCACCTAACTTATATTTTTGAGTGCAAGCAGTTTTCTTCATCAACTAATGTAATTAAAGGTTAGCTTTATAAGAGTTTTTGCGATTACAATTATGGTTATTAAAATATCGGTCAGCCACCTTTCCATTAGCATCCTACTTGGTAGTTAGCAGCACGCAGAAACAAAATATTAGGACTTTCAAAACAGGAGATTACCACTTAGTGTAATACTCCAGTGGAAAAGAATAATTATTAATTATTACCATCATCATTATTTGCATAGCAAAATGACTCCAGGATACCTATGTGCTTGGGATACCTGCACACAGCCTTATCTGCTTTCAGATCCTGAAGAAGTATTTGTATTAAGTATGCATAGTAAATGAGAAGGTACTACTGCAGGAAAGTCAAGGTGTAACATGGAGGATTTTTACACTTTTTCTCCTGTATGTGTCAGAAAGGATTATCAAGAGCTGTACCATGCTACTTAAAAATGTGGGGGAGTCACGATCCCTGGACATGTTAAAAAAAGTCTCAGGTAGGGCACTAGGTTTAGTGGTAAACATGGTGGTGGTACTTGGTTGTTGGTTATATTGGAGGACCTTAGAGGTCTTTTAGAACCTTAATAACTCTATGATTCTTTGATTCACAAACTACGATGACTCACTGGAGCCCTCTCTGAACATCTTTTGGTCATATCCCTCCCCAAGCTCCAGAATTATACCGCTTATAAATAATCAAAAAAGCTGAAAGATCTATTGAAAAAAAAAAAAAGAAAAAAAAAGAAAATAAAAGGCTTATTTGCTAAGCCACAGGAATTTTCTGAAAGTAGTCAGAGGGAAATGGTCACATTTTTCCCTTCATGAAAGACAAACTATTAAAGCATTTAATGTACTGAGGGGATATTAACAGTAAGATAACATGATGGCCTCAGTTTGGTTCTCTGGTCAGTAGGAAATTTCCTGCTGTTAAGCTGTTTCCTCCAGAGCAGACATCAAAGAGCACAGAACCTGTTAATTTGAATTGTAACTTACCTGCTGTTCTTGGCTGTTGGCACTCAATGTCTGAGTGTACCAGAAGAAGCTCGCTGGGTCACCTGAGGTATTTGACTGGGTTCTGCTAGGTAGGTCCTCCTCTTGCTCATTCAAGCTAGGGTCTCTCACATGTGCCACCAGAGGGTTTCCCCAGACCTCACCACTTGCTGTAGTTTTATGATCTAGTTAATAACAAGCAATAGAGTAGAAAATATTTTTTTGTTTCTCCCAATTTTGTTAGAAAGATTTGACCTGTCTTAATCCTAGAAAACTGGGACTTCAGGTGTTTACATTTGGAAGAGCATTTAGTGCAGTGAAAGCCTACTGGAAGGAGTAAGAGCTATTGGTAGGGTGAGATTTTTAACTGCTTTCTCAATTAAAGCTTCTCAGAAACCCTTTCTGTCAGCTGCTGGACACAGTCAAGGACCTAAAATCTGTGCTGTTTGCGGAGAAACCCCATTTTGTGACACTCTCCTGCCCAAAATCTCATCTTTTTTGTTCCCGTATGACAAACTCAATAGTGAAAATATTCTGAAAATTTGAAAAGTATCCTCTGATAGGGGATTTTTGTGCAAATTTCTTTTTATACATATCTCTTAATGCAATTATTTGTATTAATGCAATTCTTAGTATTTCCTCTAAAGACTAGGAAGGAAATAAATGACTAGGTATTATTTAGTGAGATTTGTGAAAATATTTGAGAGAGGTCAAATTGGGCTTTTATAGAAGCCAAATATCTCCAATGAGAAAAAATAGATTACATCATTGATAAATCCCAGACAAAAGAGAGCAAGCAAAGGGTGAGGTTAAATTGGCTCTGGTAGCAGAGCCCATTGGGATTCCATATTCAGGTGCTATATAATGTTTTAAGCACATATATAGACAAAACAGAATATGATTAATGAAATAGCACTGTGTCAAGTCATTGGAATTACTTACTTGCTTACTTGAGACTTCCTGTTTCAAGGGTCTGTGAGAAACTTTAAAGCTATCGGTAAACCTATAAGTAAACCCAGCTATTAGGAAGGAAAAACTCCTGTTACTTAGCTTTTGTCTTTAAAAACTTCTAAATCCTATAAAGGGAATGATACAGATGGTATGTTATCACTCTAAAGAAAATAGCAGTAGGATCCTCAACTAAAATTTTCAATTTTCTAGCAATATAAGTCTCTCTATCTCAAAAAGGATATTAAAGAAGTTGAAATTGTTCAGTGAAAGATGAAGGAAATTATTATGAAGGGAAGTCTGTTAAGGGAGTCAAAAAACACTTTAGAGAGAGTGAAAAAGGATTTTTTAATCTTAGAAAGGAAATGAAGAAGAAGAAACAGGATAAAAATTGAAAAAATAGTAAATGTTAGGGAAGAAATAACAAAGAACATTATTTTTCCCTATTGCAAACTCAAGAACAAGAGATCATGCAAAGAGAGCAAAACCTGCCAGTTAAAAATATCAATGCCTATTTGTGAATGCACTGTCCCACACAATATCTTTCCAGTCAATAACTTTGTGTAACTCTTGGAATGGCTTGAAACCTCACAGAATCATAAAATGCATTATGTTGGAAGAGACCTTAAAGATCCTCTAGTTCCAACCCCTCTATTACAGGCAGAGGGGTTGGAACCACCCCTTTAAAGTTGGGGCCACCCACTTTAATCACATTGTTCATTTCCCCATCCAACCTGGCCTTGAACACTTCTGTTCAGGGATGGAGCAACCACATCTCTGTGCAACAAGTTATAGAACAATATAAATGCTCAGAATTCTAATTATCACTGCAGACAAATATTGTGGGAGGTACTAGAACTTCATTATGGTGGGTACAAAAATGCACCTAGCTGAAAAGATTGGGAGAGATATAGTATTAATACAATTATTTCATGTCTGCCAAAATGAACTATTCTCCTTTCTCTCAAACTTTCAGAACTGTACTGGTTTTGAAAGTGGAACAGGTTTCAGCACACTCTGAAATCAAGTCTTTTAGATTTCACATTCATAATTCTACCCCCTGAATATCCATACAATTTTTCATAAGTTTATGTATATCTCCCTCAGCGAAGAAAATGAAATGTATATATATCTTTTGTGATTTTTGTATTAATAGAAGTACAAGGAACTGAATCCCAATTGCAATGGATAAATCTCTTTGTAAGACTATCCACACAATAAATAAGGATTTATGAGCTGAAGGTATTTAGATGCTGTAAAATTTATGTTGATTTAATATATAAATTTATAATAGTAAAATTGACACAAAGGCGTATAAATAATTTGTTTGCAGCATTAGATAGCATGGTTTCACCCTAGAATTACCAAGTGGTAATTCTAAGAATTTCTTGTGGTCAGAAAATAGCTTTATTTTTTCTTATCACAAAGGGAAACATAAGTGGTAACGTACAAAGAGTGATTTCTCTAAACAACTACAGGGTGAGAAATCATTATCTCTTGGTGTTTAGAATGTTTAGTGGGAGAAAAACAAAAAGAAAAAACAAAGCCCTCTCTGACAGGCAGAGAAAAGGAGAAAAGAGCAGAATTTTAAATAGGACCTCTTAACATTAATAATTAATAAGAACAGAGATGACATAATTTCTTTTACATATGTGAGTAAAATATAATAAGCAAATCTGACTCATCTGGGAGTTTGATTGCTGTGTTTGAAATTCCACCATAGTTAGAAGAGGCGGGGGAAGAATGAAGAGGGAAGGTGAAGACAGTGTTTGTAAAATAGACTTACAGAAAAGAAGAGATAAAAATGTTGAATAGAATTTCACATTTTAAAAAAATCAAAAAAACAGAAAACAAAAAACCCAAACAAACAAACAAAACCCCCCCAAAACCCCTAAAAAACCCCACTGACAGGTATATGACCTTTCCAGGAAAATATTTCTTTAAATTCAGTTTTTCAAGATACAAAAGTGCCTCCTTCATGGTGGCAGGTCGTATTTTTTCTCTGACAGAGATCTTTTCTCATTTGTGGAGAAACTGCATGAACCTCTTATGAAGTCTCTGCAATTTTCTGGGTCTATCCAGTTCTCTAAGTATGATTTCTTTACCAGCAGCAAATATTATCCTATATTATATAATTTTACACTTCTGAACAAATTTTAGCAAGCTAATTTAATCACAATCCATTCAGAAGGCATAAAAAGCTACTGGAAAAAAGTAAGGATAAAAATTCCCTTCATGTAATTAATAATTAATTTAATTTGTCTCTACACTAAGGCATATAGTAACAGAAATTCTAACATGCAGTTATGGCACCTGTGCTCCTCACAAGTTCTATATGTAGCTACAACATGAAGCCTTATCCTAAGTACATAAAATTACTACCCAGAAGCTCTAAAGAGCAAATAAGAGTTTTTCTAATTCTTAGTTGCTCAGGTGGAAAATGGAACTGGTTGCCTTTTTATGGGATATTAATCTGCAAAAATGTAAGTAATGTAATTCTTCGGTGTCAGGAAAAGGAAATAATGACTGCTGGGTTTTATCCTGATAAAATGTTGTTATACTGCTTATTTTGCATGCTAAATAATGTTTCTGAGAAATATAAAGCAAGATGGTTCCATTTGTTTTTTTCAGGTATAGTCTACCAGGCTCCTGTGCAACTTGAAAGGAAGTAGTGGTCATTTGATATGGGTTTGCTTTGGAGTAAAGTTTTTCAGTGAATTCCATTTCTAGATTTGAGCCATTGGGCTATGCTAGAGGTTCATCAGGAGAACCTAAAAACTAAAAAAAAAAACCCAAAAAACCAACAAAAACCACCAAGTTCACTCCCATATTACAGGCTTAGGTATGAGACAAAAATTCTTTGGAGTTTTAATGGAGGATTTATGGAATTTATACTACATTACAATACTTGGAATGTGTACTATGTAAAAATAATAAAAACAAACAAACAGAAAAAAAAGAATCCCTAAACCTAAAGTTAATATTTTTGCTTTGGACCCAGTGGTTATATTTTGTTGCTGAACATTAGTTCTCTCATCTTACATTTGGCAAATTCTGGAGAGGTTTTAGGTTATATCATAAATAGTCTATCTGTGATGTCTTCAATCTTGTAACCTGGTGTTTTTTGTTTGTTGTTGTTGTTGGTTTTTTGTTGTTGTTGTTGTTTGTTTTTGTTGTTTGTTTTTGTTTTGGGTTTGGTTTTTTTTTTTAGTTAAGAGATATTCAATGAATACTTCATATCTTAAGGAGTAGTTGTTTTACAGTAAGTTGAGCGTTTTCACAAGATGCAATCTTGTGAGTGCATAACCATTTTTAATGTACCAGATTAGATGCATGTTCACATATTTCAGGGAACCTGCTCCCTTTATACAAGCTTGACATGGGGGCAGGATGAAGATCACTGATGAAGATTGTTATGTGTCAAAAGGAGTATGATTATGTGATTCACCTTGTTTTCCATTATATATAATTTAAAAGCATCCTGTCATGGTATTTTTCATAATTAAAAACGTCCTTTCTATTGTTTATAATTATCCCTTTAATGCTTGACATTGAAATCTGTTTCTTTACTGATTTATTTTCTCCTTTCTTTGAAAGTGCTTGAAGTTGAGTATGGAAGAACTAAAGTAAATGTTGGGTGAGTTAAATCTTACATTTTTTACTAAGAATGGGGAGAGAATTTCTATGTTCTCCACCTTGATGATTTGTTTGCCATTCCCCTGGCTGCCCTCAGTGGAATCTCAGATCTGTGTTATGTCTGTGGACAAGCTGTCTGTGGCAATATCATACTGCCTTATCAGTCAGTGATGTGCAGAAAAAAACGTATGTGAGGGGACATACTTTAAACACCCAGTCCTGTGTCAGGGTATTTCTTCTTTTAGAAAGACTAATGGGAGGACACAATATAGTCCTTCATCAGTTTGTTGTGTGACTTTCACCTTCTATCATTTAGTGTCCATCACAGACAGTCACTTTCAAACATATTGCCTGCAGTCATCTGTTCTCTTTGCCTACATTTTTGAACCTCCCTCAAACTCCAGCAGTTCTGACAGAGATATTTGACTGTTTGCATTTCATAAAACAGCACAGTAAAATTTGCATTTCTGACGTGAGGCTGAGGTATAAGGTCTTTGCCTAATAGTTTTCTCACTGAGTCACACCTGAGGTCCAGTTAGCCCATTTTTCCATTTCTCACTGATGGGGCAAAAACATACTGCTTACACGTAAAGGAAAGGAACCAGAGAAACACAGATTACTCTGAATCTCTAGAAGATTAATTCTTCCAACCTTTCCACTTGCTGGAAATCTGCAATCTGCAGACATTTTTGCAGCTGAATATTGCACGTAGTCTGTGTTTTTTAGTAGACCTTGATAGATCCTCTTGGCTGGTTGACTTTGGCCAGACACGGGGTGCCAACTCTTCAGCCGCTCTCTCACTCTCTATCCCTCCTCAGCCAGATGGAGGAGGAGAAGAAAACAACCCCAATAGGACATAGACAGGCAGATTACTTACATGTTACTGTCATGGATTAAACAGCCTCAACTTGGGGAAAAGCGTTTTCATTTATTATGAATTTAAATAGAGATAGATAGATAGATAGATAGATAGATAGATAGATAGATAGATAGATAGAATGAAACAAAGGCAAAACCTAAAACACCTTTCTCACCCTTATTGTCAGTCTCAAATTCACTCAGTTTATTCCTTATTTGACTCCAGAGACCTAGCAGTAAAATATGGGATGGGTAATGGAGTGTTGCAGTCAGTTCATAAGAGTTCACGTCTGCCACTCCTTCCTCCTCACTTTATTCCCTGCTCTGCCATTAGATCCTTAATGGGCTGCAGGGAAATATCTTATTCACCACTGTCTTTCCCAAAGGCTACACTGGAATCTCTGCTGGCACACCTTCAATACCTCTTACTCCTTCTTCTTCAGTGTCCTTGTTTTCAGGGTTGTTACTCATAATTGTTTTTTCCCTTACTCCTCTTCTATTAATACAATTATTTCAATATAAGACAAAATTTAATTATATTTTCTTTTAAAAAATAGTTATTTTTATTTTAAATTCACTGGTTGCTAATTTTATTTGGCTCTTTCTAGGTTGTCTCTATCTGAAATAGTGAACAGCCATACCTATCAATTTTCTTCAAGATATTAATGATTTCATAGATAGCTCCCAAATTCTTGGCCATTTTTTCTTGAGTGTGAAAAACGTCTTTTCTTACTCTTTTTACAGAAACCATTCAATACTCCTGACCACCCGTCTTGTCCTTCCTGTGTATCAGAGTTCTGTTTCATATCTTTTAGGATAGGGTATCACACTTTAAACTGTTGCTATAAGCTTTTATATATATTTATTTTAATTGCTATTTTTTTTGGCTAACAGTTATTTGCATTCTGGTTTTATTTTTTATTTCTGAGAGAGCTGTCCATGTTAGCTCTAAAATGATTTTCTTTCTTATAAATTTTGATTTAGATCACACATTTTCTCCTTGTTCTTTATTTTTTATTTATCACCATTTAATTTATCCTGGTTTTCCCTTCCACTTTCTATTATGAAATTCTTATGCAAACCTCAGTAATTTTACATTTATTCCCATCAACTGCTGTACATCATGATCAATTCATTTTTTACTTTGTTATTTCCTAATCATTTATGAACACAGGTCCTAGGAAAAATCTCTGTGGTGGACTTTCATGGTAGTCCTCTTCTATACTGAATGTTGAATTTTATTACTGTTTTTGTAATAGCATTTAAGAAGTCAAATATTCTTTGGAGTACCATCACTTATGTGGTCCAAAAGCTTTGCTTTTTAACAGCTTTTACAGAAAGACTTGCCAGGCATTTTCTGGAATTGCAAATGTAATGTACAAACCAGACATCCTTTACCACTTTTGCAAGGGCTCAAGGAGTACTTGAATTGTCTCTGCCTATTTCTGCTGCTACAAAAAAAAAAAAAAAAAAAAAAAAAAAAAAAAAAAAAAAAAAAGTCCTCAAGCCTAGAAAAAGACTCGCTGTCCAGGGATTGAATAATGTAACAGGTTTCAAGGTGTGCATTTTGTCTTTTGTTCCCAAATTGTAGTTTCCACTGAGGTGATCCAAAGAGACGGTTCTACTGCTTATGAGGCTGCCTGGAGTTATTGCAAAGTTACCGCTTCTTAATGTTGTGCCCCACTACCTACAGCAAGCATATCTCTCTGCAACATATAAAACACTTGCAAGTTCTAAATCCACAATGCACTGTGTGGATTGCTCAGTACCTGAGCAAAGATGAAACTGTGCAGCTTTATGAGACCTGTGAAATATCCGTAGGGTCACACCTTGGCAGCTTATTCTGGCAATACAGCAAATGTGATTTTTTCCCTTTGCATGCAACAAAACCCAACTAAACAAAAGAATTATGGTGCAGTTTCTCTTGCTTTGACAACAAATGACATTGTCAAGAAAAAAGGCTCTTCAGATGAAAACACCAGTTTGCCAAGATCACTATTCCACTTGCACGATAGTGCCGGGAATGGGCTGATATACTTACTATAGTTTATAAAATGGTTCATACTTACATGTTACTCTGATCCTTTCAGACCTCCCTCCAGATTAAGGGTCTTACACAAGAGCAGGGAGTCTTTGTCCTGCTCCCTATCCATGGCCTTTAGAAAAGCAGTCTGCTCCTGTTGTGGACTAGGCTTTTGCTGGTAGCTGAAGTGAAGGTAAGCAGAATTTCAAAGACTATTCTCTAGGCATAAATGTTGATGTTCAGTGAGTATTTCCCTTGCAGAGGTTTAAAGAATTGATCATAATGTAGCCCTAAAAAGGGAGGCAATCTCTTTGAGATAATGATTCTAAACATAGGCACAAAGAATGAATTTCATTTCAGAGAATGAGAATAAGACTTTCTCAGGAAAAAAAAACTGTATTGGAAAATGGAATTTTTGGTCTAGGCAAAACTTCCCAGGAGTTGTTGTCAGGAAAGAACTTGCACTGTTATGCAAGTTGCTAAAACCCTGATTAGTTTTTCTTTAGTCTGTATGTCGAACTCCCTCCTGCCTCAAAGGAAGAAAAACCCAACAACATAAATATAAATATTTAAGCTTGTGCTTCAACAGAACTTGATGCTTATGGGCAAATCATAGTCTTGCATGTGCTCTTTCAGATGCACGGGTTTTATTTCAAAAACTTCCTTCCTCTGTAAAAATAACCCAGATACCGAGAAAAATGTGTCGAAAAATACATTTTCTAGATAGCCAGAGCTGCTTCTCTGTTGACAGACTGAACAACCTAAATCAAATAATTATTGAGAAATAGTTATTTCTTTGCATGACTCGTATCAGGCCTCTGTGTGAGCACTCTCCAGGCATGTCCTATTGCCACAAAAAGCAAAAATCCTTGTAATAAGGTCAGTGTGCTGGCTATCATCAAACCTATTTTAAACTACGAAACTGGAATGCCTAGGTGCGAGTCAATTCGATTAGATTCATCCTGGGAGCCATCCACTTCACAGGAAATTTTGTGATGCTCAGCACTGCAGCACCTAAGACAGTTTTTGTCATCTATCCTTAATACGTCAAGTTTCCCTTCTTAATTTTGGTGCCTGAGTCACCAGTCTGACAAAGACCAAAGACGTACCTGGTTATTTTCTGCTATCTAAACATTTGTCATTATTTATGCCTTTTAAAACATTAATCTTTTTTGGGTACAACAAATCTTGACGTCCTTTTAATATACAAAGGGCTAGAGATGTTTATTAAAAAACAGGAATTATGGGCAATTATTTAAGGTCTAAGAAGGGACTACACAATGCTTTTTAACCAAAGCTTTACCAAATTAAATGAGTGATTTATTGATAAACAGGTTGGGGTTGAGTACAACTACAGGAAGACTTTGTAAGTGGATTTGAAGGTTTTACAAGTTGAGCGACACACTTGCTTCATCTTTTAATACTATGCTTGATGACTAGCTAATGGTGCACAATATCTAATGCTGTCTAGAAGTGGAGCTGGCATCATGAGAAGCCTGAAATTTGCTAGCATAAAAATCAGATATTTGTGCTAATGAGAATAATTTTTGAATAAGTATTATTTAAATTTTGTGATGAAATGTTGTAGAATACATCTTCTGAGTGTTTATTTGATAATAACACCAAATTATTTGAAAAGCAGAGGACTGTGTTTCACAGTGATTAGAACTTTTACTTAATACAATGTTTAATTGGTCTTTTTAAGAAAATTTAGTGGTGTCGTTTTTACAAAGTGTTGATGGTATGTTCATAAAAAATTGCTGGGCATTTAAAACTTTTGGAATTTGTGTTTGAGAAATCACTAATGGCCTAGAATACTTTTATGTCACTTTCTTATTGCATAAAAATAAAAATAATCCTTAATGTTGTACTTGTAAATAGTTAAGTCACATTAATTGCAGAGTTTTTACATGTCTAAAAGGAGAAATCTGAAACTAGTCCCAGTTTATATGAGTAAATTCTGCTTGGCCTTCTCTGCATGAAAATATTTTAAGGAAAATATTGAGACACAGAACAATAAGAAAATATTTTGGGAGAAAGGATAGTTTTTGACAGTGACAGTACTAGGAGCAATGAGGACAGTAAGATTTCTCAGTCAGTATTTATTACTGTGTCACAATCAGCATTTCTTTGCTGTGTCCCTGACTCATACCTTTGGTTGTCACAGCACAGGAGTGGTAAGAAATAACTGAAACTCTTGTTTCACCTTGCCTGCAAGGAGGACACATCTCCACTAGATACTGCCCATGCACATACAAGTCTCAGTTCTAGTTTGTCCTGCTTTATTGTAGTAGATTGACAGTCTGTCTTTCATGTGAAAGAAAAAGTGAGTGACAGATGCATGATTAATATAGCACCTTTTCAGAAAACAAACTAATCTGGAATTTAGCTGAGGCTCTAAAACCTTTATGGAAAGGTCAAAGTCAAAGTCAGCTCCTCTTTTCTTTCAGTGAATTCTAATACATACAAAAATTTATTCATAGTCTACATTGCTATTAAATAGAAGTCGAATTGGTCTTTGTTCTGTTCAACATAACACTGCTCTCTAGTCTTCCTCTAAAGAAGAAAGCACATGGTATGCTTCTTGGGGTGGTTCTGTGCAGGTCCAGCAGTTGAGCCTCTGGGACTCTTGTGCATCCCTTCCAACTCAGAATATTCTATGATTCTAAAGATTAGTTGTTCACATCTGTCCCTGGTGCTGTTTCATGGAAATGCACTTCCTGTCAAGCTCATATTCCTGATGGTCTGGCTTCCATATTAGAATGACAGGTAAGCAGTGCAATACATAGCAAATGTGTAAATATACACACATATATATTTATTTACTGTACCTATAAATTTTTTTTCTGTGCATTTTTCATTGTGTTCCTTTTTCATTCATGAAATATTATGGGCTCCCTCTGGTGGGACAAAACAATACCTTAATATTTTAAAGTCATTGTAGAGGGTTGGTAGCCCACTAAGCCTAAAGGAAAAGAAGTGCTGCATATCAAGGGTTGTGAGTTCAAATTTTTCTTCTTATCTGATTTGGATTTACAATTTGTTTCTGTCTCAGAAGCACTGTTTTCAGTGGTTTTTTCCCCCCATAATTTAAAACCAGTTTACTTACAAAATATTTTCATGAAAAGACTAAATAACCTGAACTAAAGCTGAAGTGCAACCGATACATGATGACTGTAAACAAGAGGAGCAGTAACTTTCCCAAATGAATTACACACATATTGTTAGGATTGATCAGTATAACTTAAAGAAATAGGGGTTTTTTTCAGAATATCATTCATGAAATAGCTTTGCACACTAAACCTAATTGCTCTGAGAGCTTGCTGTCTCTACGTAGTTTAACTACCTACAATATGAATTGCTTGTTCAAAATTATGATGGTACCTTGGCTGTTAATACATTTTACACAGAAATATTTTTTCCATTCTTTTCTCCATTTCCTGTGGAATTATGGCGATGTCACCTATATGAGACAAATATTAAGCTTGGATATTAATTTCATTTTAAATACACAGTTTTCTTATTGTGTGTATTTTTTGCAGTTGATACAATTATTAACTGATTAATTACAAACTTCCCCAAAATAGACCCAAAATTTTTAGCAGATGTGAACTATTTTATAGATACAGGAAAAACAAATCATAAGGCAAATGCTTTGGTTAAACAGAGATGAAATTTAAACAAGGGAAAACATCAGAAGAGGCAGAGAGACTGAAATGAGATATATACAAGCAATGCGTAATTACATTAAAGATGATTACATTACCCTGATTTTCAGGCACAGTAGTATTTTCCTGAAGGTAGTCACTTATGTGATGAACTCATTTTATCAAAGGGGCTTTTTTTTTGGAGATTTTTTTGCAGATTACATTTTTGTCTAATGTAGCTGTAAGCTTTGTTTCATCTCTTCCACAAACTGTATATCTTTTAGTGCTGTTGTTTTGCTTTATTACTTCTTCTTCACACATGTGCTTCACAAAAGGAATAAAGACAAAAATTAAAGAAAAAAAGAAGCCTCAACTTTCATTGAACAGTTAAGAAGATGAAATAAATCTCTGTCCTTAGTTATGTCATTAGAGGCAAATTTCCTGTTAAAAGATTAAGGCCCCACAAATGGCACTGAAAAATGTCCCAGAACTGAAGTGCAAACAAAGAGAAACAATTTCTTATAGTGACCAGAAGAACTTCAAAGTAAGAAAAGAAGCGGATAGGGCAAAACTTTTAATTTGTTCACCCCTTTTACAAAGACTTGACTGAAAGGTGGCACTAAGCTTGGTATGTCACTGTGATCAGGTGCACGGTTTTGTTGTTCCAAGTGTAAACTGATAAAGCTTTACAAGATGAATCATAACTGACACTAAGCTGACCCCAAATGCATTTAGGAAGCTGATGAAGAAGACCAGAACTTTCCACTGAACTGCTGTCTTTTAGTAAGACAAGAGTGTTTCAAATCCATATTCCAAACTGCCATTTCATTGCCAATAAGTGCTGCAGAAGAGCACTAACCTCAGCACGCACAGAGAGATGGATAAACTTTTAATGAAAGGCTCTGGCTA